>NC_056728.1:431152358-431219858 GCF_019279795.1 Protopterus annectens
ATGCTGTTTCAGTGAATGTGAGTTTCAAAGGTAGAGAAGTTTTAATGTTAAGTCCATTTTCATTGCAAGACTATTGCTTTGTTTAGCAAATGTATATCAGTGTTCGTCCTATAAAATTTGAATTAAAAGTTGTAAATTAAATCCAAATATGTATAATCATTGCAGAAGTAAAGCATAAAACAGTATGCACACTGAGAGTTTTGAACAGTGTTTATGGCAAATGGGGAGAAATAGCCAAATAATGGGACACTAGATTGGCGGTGCAGGGGGGAGTACTGCATGGGGAGGGTGCTGTGGGGGGGCTGTAGGTTTGCACCCCCCTGGAAAAAATTCTGAAGGCTCCCCTGCTGGCCTCCTTTACCAGACAGGTCCCAATCAGCACAATTCTCACACAAAATTGCAGATAGGCCCCTTCCAATCCAAGATGGCCTGGAAAACATGCTCAGAACAAACAAACCACTACAAACAGTTCCAGAAGCAGCAAGCATGTATCTGGACTATGCTATAGCTGCTATCTACCCTAGTCTACATAGTAGATAAATACAGTATAAAAGTAGGAGGCAGGCAATAAAAAGTACAGTAAATAGTATAAATAAGCAAAAAACAGGCAACTTATGTTTTTTGGAAGGACAGAAGCATCTAGTCATCTGGTATCTCAGCTCAGAGTTGTGGCTGGTAGCCCACCTCAGTTCAGCTCAGTACAAACAAGCAGAAACCTACTCAAAAGCAGGGCCTAAATACCAGAAGCTAAAAACTTGAAAACAAAAAAAGTTAAAAAGATTCAAAAGGACCAATACGGATGCTTATTTCAAGCCCTAGACCGGCCTCCCTTTACCAGACAGGTCCCAATCAGCACAATTCTCTAACAAAAGTGCAAATGGGCCCCTTCCAATCCAAGATGGCCTGGAAAATGTGCTCAGAACAAACAAACCACTAGAAAAAGTTCCAAAAGCAGCAAGCATGTATCTACACTATGCTACAGCCACTAGCTACCCTAGTTTCAATGGAAAATACTAGAGAATGTTTAAAACAGCATATAAAATAGCAGTAAGATACTAAAAAACATTTAAAACAGCAGAACACCAGCAAGGAGCCTCTAAAGAATGTTTTAAACAGCTAACAGATCAGTTATTTAAATACTGCTTTGCGGGAAAAACAGAACAAGCAGAACAGGAAGCTTAAAAACAGTGAAAAAAGGCAGTAAATACTTAAACAGTGAAACTAACAAAAACAATTTGTAAATAGTGAAAACAGCAATAAAATTGATTTTAACAGGCACAGTAAAACAGACAATTGCAGTACAACAGGGTAGTTTAGTACACAGTAGATAAATACAGTATAAAAGGAGGTGCCAGGCAATAAAAAGTTTAGTAAATAGTATAAATAAGCAAAAAACAGGCAAGTTTTTTTTTTTTTTTGAAGCTCAGATGCCTCTAGTTTAAATTTGTGTGACTGTTTGGTTGTGCAGGTACAAGACATCCTAGACTACTGGGTTCATAATTGCTCAGGAGATAAGGCATAGGTCTCCTCTGTGGAGGCTATATAACACAGAAAATAGGGACAGTGCTTTTAGTCTTTTCTGGTAACTTAGGGATTTTAAGCCTGTCATCCTGTTTGTTAGGAACCTCATACAATATAATTTTCAGACAAACAATTTGTCAGACAAAAATAAAAGATAAATTATTTAGAAAATGATTCTTTAAAAAAAATTGTGAGATATTTTGTTTTAAACATTTTACATTACCAAGTTCAACTCGTCAAAGGCATTCAAATTTAAGTCATTCTCCCCCTTTTATGAGTCCTTTAAATGGGTACGTGCCCATTATTTTCCTCATGTTTCCCATCCTTTCACACACACCTATCAGCTTTATCCATGTACTTGTCTTTCTCTATTGCCACTCTGAGTTTCAGTGACATGCATTTCCAGCCACTCTATCACCAACACATCCAGGAACATTTCCACATACTCCAACCATCAAAAGTTTGCTTCTTTCATATCCTCCATGCTTAGTCTCAGATCATGGAAGACAGAAAAAATGGAGCAGTCAGTTCTCTGATCTGGTTTTGCACCCTTCCCATACCAATCACTTCTTGCTGTTTATTTGTAGGCATGCAGTCTTCCACCATTTAGTTCTTTCACTATCTCTTATCTGATCCTGCATACTGTGTCTTTACCATGTCCTGACCTCATACCTCCGGTGATGGCACCCCCAGTTTCACCACCTTCTTGGCTTTCTTTCTGCCAATGCTTTTTTCCCCCTAGTTCTTTCAAGACAACAATAACCACCTAGTGTCTTGGTCTTTTGCTATTCCTCCACTCCTCATAAGTGGAGATATGTCTCTTGCTGTCACTTGATCCTCAACTACCATTTTCCCATTTTGCTGTCCCCTTCACACTTTCAGGTCCTAGTAGTTACCTTTCCATTCTGAATTTATATATAGGTCAGTGGGTCTATCCACCATATACTCCCTGCTTTTTTTTTCTATTTTCTTCAGTCACATTGCCAGCTATCATTGTTTTTCCCAAACAGCCTTCCACCCTTTCCCAGATCAACTTTGCATATAACTCCTCACAGCAGAATCTTTCCACCTTTGTGTGCATTAGTAAATGTGACATATTTCTCCACCATACAACTGCAGTTACATCTGAGTATAGTGCTAATATGACTCTCTGTTGCCTCATATTCCTTACTACCATGTTATGCTGTTGTTTCTTTGTATACATCACAGAGAAGCCATTTTCGCCACACCTAGCCTTGTGCCCATGAATCATTAGCCTTCTCACATTTGAAATGGGAGTTCATGGGAAAAAGCAGATCATCCCCTCCTGACAGCTGTTCATTTCTGATATAATGTGGATTCCATGATAGTGGATAAATAATGAATGAGCCTCTTGTGAGCAATGTTACCCAGTACTGAAGTTAGATCTTCACCTTGTTTGTTGTCACCATCAATATGATTTCTATTTTTTTTGTTATGGTAGTGAATGCCCATTATTGATTTTCACTGCTCCTCTGGTATGTTACATGTCCAGCTTCTGATGTCCAGACTTGTTCTCTATTTCATTATCTCATCTAGGGACGCCATTTACCACCTTGGTTCAAATAGTTTTCCTCCAAGGAATTCTTCTGGTGGTGTGGCATGACTCAAGCTTGACTTGACTGTGTCTAGGCTCAGGAATAGGAATAAGCAAGTAGTCCAAATGTAATCAGCCAAGAAGGTGCATATAGACTTCTTATTTTGCATGTAGTCTACGTGTGCAATGATCTTATAAGAGCACGCTGTCTCTGAATATAAACAACATCCTTTCCTCAGTGATGACATTAGTATCCTGTTTTCCACACTTACTAATCCCTCTCTGAAAAGAAGACATATTATGATTGTATCTCTAGAATGTTCACATTTTCCTTCCCTAGCCAACCACCCAACAACATAAATTCATGACTGAACCTAATTCCCCAGTATTGTAGATATGTGCCTTATCTCTGTGCCCTCAAATCACAATGGTATAACTTTAAGAGGTGGACAGCCATGATCACATACTGTATGAAGGTTGGCATTGCAAAATAATAAAAGTTCAGAGAACAAGTTATAACAAACTTATGCTCAAACTAAACTGAAAAAGTCATTTAGAAAGTAGCCAACCTGGACAGAAAATGAAATCTAAAAATCATTTTTTCTGTAGATAAAGATAAGACAAAATATGGTTCCAAACTTTCTTTAAAGCATTTCCTGTTAACCTCAAAAAATGTATTATTGTTTGTGAGACCCATCTGATTGCACAAATGCCAACAGTATCTGACGTTAAGTCTGTAAAACCAATACAGTTTTTTAACAAGACAGTCAATTTTTAAAGGATTTAAACATGTTCAGAGGGGTGAGGACCTTGATTTTAGAGGACTGGAAAAAAGGCTTGCATGAATTCTTATGTCCAGTATAATGTGTGACACAGGATAGCAGCACTCCAGCATGGCCTGACCCACTCATTATGCAACGTATGCAGAGCTGCAATAATGTTCTATTAAAAATGTCTACCACCCTATTAGTTGAAACACATCAAAAGATACCCATGTAGGAGAAACGATACCCAGACAGTGTCTCTCTTATAACTTAAAATAAAACTACAAATACCTTGAATGATTCAAATGCTTTAATCTTTCATAATCCAGGCTCTAAGATAGTCACCAGAAGCTGCAGCGACAGAACGGCAGGAGACAGGAAATGAGAAGAAGGTGAGCAGAGCCATTTGAGAACGACACTAAGTGTAAGTTCTTCAGCCTGGAGTCGTTACCTTTAACTGCATGCACCAACTAGACGTACCTGATAAATATCCAAGATATTACAGTCTCTATATGTTCGAATTGCATCAAGATACATGACATGAATTGTGGATGCTGCCATTGCAATGTTAATTATGTCTTAGCTCTTCATTCCATATTCTGCTAGTGGAAAACATTCCCACAAGTCACTCCAGAGTTAAGTGATCCGAACAATGATCGTAAGTATAGAAAAAGTAGGTGTCTTTTAGATTCAAATTATTTTTGCAGCCACAAATATCTCTGTATATTTCATCATTCACTATTTCTGGGTATTACTGAATTCACCATGAAAAATATGTTTTGGCTTGGTTATGTGACATCATGCCATCTAAAATTCAGTGCTCTTATTAGGTCTAATGTCATTTCAAGTATTGACAGAGACTATTTATATAGAATAGATTTTCTTTAAGGCACAAATTAAGGATCCCCTCTCTGTATGCCTTGATTATCAGAGTTCTAGTGGTATTTCTGTTCTTGTGACAGGAATCCTTCTGACACTTTGGTTGGTTATTGTCCTGTATTTTGACAGTAATGTATTTGTCTTACACAAATGCTTATGATTCCTTTTATGCAGATTTCTGTCTTTCCCAGAAACAACATCACCTCTTGGTCAGCTTTTTCAACAATTGTTTCTATTTCAGGTTGTGGATTTTGTGACTGCATTTTTTCCAACCAGTAAATGCAGTAGCGTTCTGCAGTTTCTTTCATAGTGGTGTTTCTGTCTTTGTCTGCTTCTTCCCAGTATTTCCTATACTGTGTATTGATTTTCAGGCATCTAGCAATGTAGATAAGTAAGTCATTGTTTTAGCTTCTCTACCTTCTACCCATTAACAGTTGAGCTGATAAGAGACTAAGTCCCAGCAATGGAATCTTCCATATTTCAAAAGTGTAAGATAGTAATGTTAATAGTTTTTGCTACAGCTCTTTCTCATGAAATTAGTCACAGTTCTCCGTACTTTTCCTTGTTCATCACAATTGAGTAGGAAGAAGGTCTGAATGCCAACTCATGCAGAACTATTTTCTGAATTCTCTCTCTGGCAGAAATCTTCTGAATTCCTGATTTTTGAATTGCAAATCATTGTCAGGTATGAAACATCAGGTATCACTTGTTCAAGAATATAGATCTTAATGCAGAAAATCACATTTACACTTCTGGTTGTCACTTCTGATTATTTTGGAAAACTGGGAATAATAATCTACACATATGAAATAAATGGCTTTGTTGTACTGGAATAAACCGATGGCTACTTGATTCCACAGACACTCGGGCATTGGGCATGCTGCTATCTCTGCTTATGGATGGTCATTATCATTTGCACTGCACATGATACAACTCATCATTACTTGTGGTCTCTGCGCCAATATTCCTGACTAGTACAGTGCATGACTTGCTCATTCTTTATAATAGGATCATTGTTAAGTACTAGGCTAGCTACCATTGAAGGTCATTTCAAGCTTAAGCCAGTTTCACTTTTGGTGCTTGAATTAGCTGATTCACTTTGGTGTTAGATTGGCCTTATCCATTCCATGGTTAATAATTATATATTACTCTTAATGAGAATGAGCAGGATCCATCCATCCACAACCCCTTTTCCCATTTTTGCACATGGGGTCAGGTTTTCACTTCAACAGTGACAATCACATAGAGCCAAGGTTTACACCACCAGGTGGCTAACCCTGCTGCAGTAGTTCTTCCACACCACACACTCACACATGCACTCACACCTATAGCCAATTTAGAGTGTTCATTCCATCTACTGCATGTCTTTGGAATGTGGGAGGAAACAGGAGCATGCAGAGGAAACCCACATGAGCACATGGAGGACATGCTGACTCCACACAGAAGATACTTCAGCTGATAATCGAACCAGGGAACCTATTGCTGTGAGGCAACAATACTATCCACTGCACCACAGAATAACTAGGATCATACCACAGATAATCTGAAGAGACCTATGCATTGGATATAGCATTTAGCTTCTGCCTCAGTTCATTTGTAGTACAGGGGGCAGTTCTGGAGTACATCTTCTATTACCCATTCATAGATCCAAGTTGTGCTTGAATATGAACAGGGATGAACTCTGATTTACATGTCTCTCCAAACTATTCTGCTGATGTTGCAGAAGAGGCTGAGTTCCCTAGACCAAGTATTTCTGAGGCCATTCGAACTATTGATGTGCAGTAGATCCATCAGTACTGGGCCAGAGGATGCCTTGTATGGCAGCATACCTCTCAACTATCCAGATTTTCTCAGAATGTCCACATTTATCCCTCATATTTTGTCCCATTTCTCATAAAATTGTTTCCTGGCAAATCATTGTCAAATCACTGAGGACTGAAGTCAGAAAATAATGGCAGACATTTGAGTTTCAGACGTCATATCCTTCAGAAAATTCATGTTAATGCAAAACCTGTTAGTATATCAACTTTCTAAGTTTGTAAAAGCAATATTTAAAAAGCATCCCTATGTTTGGGACTTTGTCCCCCATTATTTGTGGTTTTGCCCAGATTTCTTGCTCTAAAAGGTTGAGAGGTAGATATGCCAGACATAGGTCACCTTTTAGCAGTCTGTAATATACTGAGTATTGTGAAAGGGCTTTGAGTCACTCCATGTAGGACATATTGTTTAGGCCTTCCATCTTTTCAATAAGGTACCTCTGTGGGTGTTCCAGTTGATGCATATGTCTAGACAAACATATGGCAAGGTGGCATTATACTCAGTGACTGGCATAATAATGACTGAGTAAAAGAGGACAATGAGTTCTGTAGACCTAGGCACAATAGTTTTGTTTATAAGTTGTGCAATATAGAAGGACTTCCTTTTGATAGTGGACACATGTTGGTAGAAACTTAGGACACTGTCCACATAAGTTCCTAAATCCTGAATAGATGAGTCAACTCCTAGGGGCATATTATCAGTGTGGTAGTTCCTTTTGGTAGATGACTTCCCAAAGAATATGTTAATGGATTTTTTTGGCATTTAGTTTCAGTCCATGATACTGGTACCAGTTATTTGTTTGGTACAAACCTTCCTGGAGGATGGCAAAGTCATTAAGGGATTCAGTGACTGCTCCTAGCATGCAGTTATCTGCAGACTTAATCAGGGAGCCAGAGATCTTTGGTATTGGCTGTTACTTCACAGAAGTAGATGTCAAATAGGGGGAGGTCCCAGCACTGAACCCTGGGGAATTTTACTGGTGACCGGTCTCTTTGTGGCGGTAGGTTCCCCTATTTTGATCCCATGCATCCTATCTGTGGGCACGTTGGCAACCCAGTGGCTTACTTTTCTGCTATGCCTGAGTCAGGAATTGTGTCAAAAGCTTTGGCTAAGTTGAGGTATGTGGTGTATAATGTTTTACCTTCATCCATGGCTTTGGTGAACTTTTCTAAAAAGCCCACCAGGTTGGGTAAGCATGAACTGCCCTTGATGAATCCAGATTGAGAGACAGCCAGTGTTTGTAGGGTTCCCTATGTCCTTATTGATTAATTCCATGATACAGCTTTCTATGGCTTTGCATATGAGACTGGTTAGACTCATGAATCCGAATTGCTTGGGTCTGTGAAAAGTCCTTTTTTGTAGGGGAATGGTTATAGCTGTGCTCCATTTGCTTAGAACAAAATCTGTTTCAAGGCTGAGGTTGAACAGTATTGTGGGCAGGGGGGGGGGGGGGGCTAAATTGTACTTCTTGATATTTAAGAGCTATCCAGAAATATTGTCAGTACCCAGTGGTTAAGTATTTTTATCTTTTCATAGCGCTTTTAGGACTTGGTCTTGAATGATAGCAAGAGGTGAGTTGGTTTCAGTTATATCTTGTGGGATAGATGGAGGGGAAAGAGGAGTAAAGTCTGAGCTGAATTTATTGGCGAATATGTTTGCTATAACTTCATCCTCAGTGTAAGTAACATCATTTACAATAAGCCCAGCACATTGCTGCATTGTGCTTCTGGGCTTACAGATATAGCTAAAAACTGCCTTGCAGTTATCTTTGACTTGGGTGGTTATTTTAGCCTCAGAGTTGGCTTTAATGGAGGTGGATATTATTTAGCTACTGAGTTGTTTGTTTATTTCACTGATGAGGGCTCTTTCATTCTGAGGATTACTCTTTTTACTTTTGGTCAAGCTTCTCTTCCTTTTATTGTGAAGTTTGTTGATATTCTTGCATATGTGTATATATATATATATATATATATATATATATATATATATATATATATATATATATATATCTATATATAGGTTCATAGGTTGGTACTAGACTAGTGGCCCTAGAATTCCCCGGATATTTCTTCCCACAATATTTACATCCCTGGACCCCTGTCTAGCAGGGCGACTGATGTGATCCCCAGGGTGAATTTCCTATCTCCCATCCAATCATCAAGGTTCCTTTTGAAGAGGGCCAAGGAAGCACTCTGCTTGACATGTATGAGCAGTCTATTCCAGAGTATGGGGAGTCTCTGGGTCAGGAACCTATCCCTCCAGCATGTTTTGTTCATTGTGGTGACAAGGTTTAGATCCCTGGAGCATGTGGCTCTGAGGGATTGGGATTTCTTTAAGTGGAGCATGTCCAACAGCTCAGGGTTTGACATGGCCTTGTATGTTAAGCAGAGATCACCTCTGAGTAGACGATATGCCACAGAGTATAGCTGGAGTTTTCTTAGACCGTCAGCATAGGGCATTTGCTTTAGGCTGTGAGTCTTTTAGTGAGGTATTTCTGCAGTCTTTCCAGCTGTTGCAGATGTTGTCTGAGGTACATACCAAATGGTGCATTGTACTCTATAATGGGTCTAATGAGGGATGAGTACAGTGGGACAATGACCTCCTTTTCTCTAGATGAAAAGCCCTTAGTGATGAGGTGTGCCACATAGAAGGATTTCCAGCTGTTGTGGTGATGTGGTTATCAAAGGTAAGACCGCTGTCCATCTGTGTCCCTAAGTCTCTCATCACACTTTCGGTGTTTAGTGTACTGCCACCTATATGGTAATTTGCAGATACATGTTTTTTCCCAAAGGGGATGACTATACATTTCTTGGCATTGAGCTAGAGCCCATTGCTCTGGCACCAAGCATCTGTTTCTGTAAAGCCCTTTTGTACAGTATCCACATCATTTGGGGATTCAATAATGGCTCCCAGTTTGCAGTCATCTGCAAACTTTGTTAGCCAGAGTCCCTTAGTGTTGGCCTGTAATTCAGAGAAGTAGATGTCAAACAAGAGCGGTCCCAGGACTGAACCCTGAGGTACTCCACTTGTCACTTGTCTGGAGCTGGATTTGGAGTTGGCTACTTTTACATTCTGGTTCTGTCAGTAAGCCAGTTGGCAACCCATCGAGTGATGTAGGGATTTATGCCCAGCTTAGTAAGTTTATCTATGATTGCAGAGTGGGAGATGGTGTTGAAGGCCTTGGCAAGGTCCAGACAGGCTGTGTGGACCACCTTACCCTCATCCACAGCTCTGGAGACTGATTCAAAGAAGTCAGTCAGGTTCAGGAGACAAGATCAGCCCTTCAAGAACCCAAACTGGGTGGGGTCCAGTGTTTGAAGGTTGCCAATGCCTTTGTTTATAAGTTCCATGATAATGCGCTCCATGCCCTTGCAGATCAGGCTCATCAGACTGATGGGACGGTAGTTCCCAGGATCCAAGGTGGATCCCCCCTTGTGGAGTGGGATAACTGTAGCTGTGTGCCACTCAGTGGGCATGTAGCCTGAGGTGAGGCTATGATTAAACATGACACTTAGGTGAGGTGCCAGTTCATTTTGTAGTTCATGTAGTACACAGCCCAGGATGTCATCTGGTCCCATGGATGCTGTATTCTTAGCTTTGGAGAGTGCAGTTTCTACCTGTGTAGCCATGATTACCGGAATTTGGCAATCTTTTGGTATTGAGATAGGCCCTTTAGGGAGTGAGAGGGGGGTGAAGTTGACACTAAATTGATCTGCCAGGATATTTGGCAATATCCTTGGGATCAGTATATTTAATGCCATTCTGTTGCAGCTCAGAGCTGATCTGAGCATTGCCATTTAGGTTCTTGACATAACTATAGAATGCCTTGTGGTTGTCTTTGGAATCTTTGGCAATTTTATTTTCGTAACTAGCTTTGGAGGATTTTATGAGGGATCTCAGCTTCTTACTGACGCTGGTAAGGGAGTTTTTTGCATCCTGGGATTTTCCTCTTTTCTGCAGCAGTTTCTTCCTTATGTTGTATAGTTTGTTTATGGCAGGGGACCACCAGATTGGCTTCCTTTTTTTGGAGGACAGAATCTTGGTTCTATTTGGGGTGGCACGATTCATGCACGAGTGGATGTAATCATACAGTGCCTTAGTGTAGGATTCAGAAGTCGAACTTTCAGCTCCCATCTGTATGGGTGCCATCAAGTTTGTCACTTCTGACTTAAGTAGCATGAAGTTGGCTTTGGAGAAGTTTTTTACGGAGGTTTCCTTACTGGGGGAGGGGTGAGATGTGGATGTCAAGGGTGATTTGCTTTTGGTCAGACCTGACCAATGAGTGAGTGACCACTGGTGTGGAGCATCAGTCTCCCATGTTGGCAATGACCAGGTCTAGGATAGTGGAGCCCCTGGTGGAACAATGGATTAGCTGATCCTGGGAATTGGAATTTATGAATTCCAAGAACCATTGAGAAAAGGTGTTGGTACCCAAGTAGTTTTCCCAGTTAATGGCAGGGTAGTTGAAATCACCCAGTATTAGGGTTTCTGGTTATATCTTAACATTTTCCAGTATGTTTAGAAAGGTGTAGCGAGAATCTTGGGGCATGGTGGGGGATCTGTATCAAGCTACAATTTGGATTGCAGTCTTACCTAGTGTTAGTTGCACCTGGAGAATTTCAGATGCATTGTGTTGGGCAACTAGCCTGGAGGTGTGAATATTGTTGGCGAATATGGACACTCCTCCACCTTTAGTGTTTCAGTCTTGGTTTAGTGGCCGAAAAGTGTGGTAAGAGCTGTAGCCTGGTATTGCAAGGGTGTTCTCTGGAGTCTTGAACCAGGTCTCAGTTATTGCACAGATATCGATGTTCTCCATTTTTAGGAGTATCTCTAGAGAGTGCATTTTGAGGGTTAGACTTTAGCATTGAGTAGCATTACCTTCAGATTTTGCATGCTTGTATCTCTTACGGTGGTGGTTTTCTCCTTTGAACCTTGCCTAAAAAAGGCACTATAGGGGTGGCAAGAGCTTTAGCCAGTAACCTGAATCCCAGGGGTGATATATATATATATATATATATATATATAGGAAAACAAAACCGAATAAGACTAGGAAGAAATAAACTTATACTACTGAAAACTTCCAAACTGTTAAAAACAAAAACAGAAATCCAGTGAATAGCCACTGAGCCAGAACTGCAAATGCATTACATTTTGCACTGATGAAGTTCAATTGTTACCAATAAAGCAAACGAAAGCGCTCAGCAAATAACAGTTCTGGCTCAGCGTCTATTCATTGGATTTCTGTTTTTGTTTTTAACAGTTCAGAAGTTTTCAGTAGTATATATAGATATATATATATATATATATATATATATATAAAGAGAGAGAGTGAGAGAGATATGCATTTGCATATTTTTATCTGTAATTATGTTTTTTCTTTATTTCTCATGTGATGCTGTTTTCTGATCTGCGCCTGAAAATGGTCCATTGAGATCAGTGTACTACCCCAGTAATCAATGGGATTTAGCTCCTCTTTTACAATTTATATCACTATCACTTATGATATCACAATTGGTTCCTTGTGGTTAAGTCCAAGTCCAGGTGTGATTAACACCTTTAGAAAATTTTCTGTCTCTGACACCAGTGGTTTTACTCCTCCAGCTGACACTTCACACTTGTCCAAGTACAGTGCATTACATTTGTCTGCAATGAACCTCAACTACCATCTTGGTCAGCTTTTCCAGTTCTTGCTGTGACTTCTTCTCCCTCTCCTCCTCCACTCTATTTGACACACTGAAAACTGAAAAGGTTGATGTTCTTCTCTATACCCTTAGGTGTGACTAATGAACAAAGTTAGAGTAAAGGACTCAGGACTAGCCCTTGCAGTACCCCAGAAGTCATTTCTATAATTCATGACCCCATTCTTCTCAGAAAACTGCTCGACACCCTACCCATTAACCACTGCATAATCAGATTCATTAGTTCTGATCATGTGCTCAATGCCTGCAGTTTTCCTAGCTACCAGTTCTCTACAAATGAGCCAAAAGCCTTATTTAAATCATAACTGTAGTAAGGGAAACTCAGGTATTCCAAAAGTTAGAATGTATAAAGATGGATGAGGGAATAAAACAGCTAAACACATAACATATCTCCCCTTATTAAATGAACAAGTGACAGTGCTTTTAAGTCAGCAAAGTTGCTGTCTAGATAAACCTATACCTGTCAATTAGGCAATCACAACTATCTATGATGCATTTTACATCTTGTTTTATTAAACCAGTGTCCCTTTTGATAAACAACTAAATTCTACAGACTGCCATAATAAAATATAGTCTTATATGTTTTAGGAACTTTTGATTATTTCTTATTAGTTAATTGCCAAACTGTAATAGTGGCTACTTAGGTCAAATTCTACCTTAAAAGTGTTTTAATTTCCTTGCACCAGTTGCTTGTCTCTGAAAGAGAAACATCTGACATTAGTGGACAATCTACCTAACAAATATACAAAAAAAAACCAGATAAATACTTAAAATGTAATAGGTATCTCTGCTTTCATACCACATCTAAAGGACATGGCTACCCCACACTTACTGACATGGTGCCAGATGAACACAAAAGCAGATTGGCTAATTCTATCTGTACCAACTTTATGTAGAAGATTTGCAACAGATTAAGAGTGAATTAAATACTGTCACATTCAAATAGAACTGATAACAAAAGCAGCACTGTATATCAAGCAAGTTATGTAATGAAGTTTACAACAAATGTGGCTAAAGCAAATTGCTGTACAAAAGAATTATACCTATGTTCATGCAAGCAAGCCAGGTATGAGCCTGTTTTCAAATTCATTATGATAAGTTTTATCTGTCTCCATACCAAGATAATACTGTCTCATTCCCATAATTAGGCCATTATTTAGTCTGCATTGCTTATGGTAGTTTTACCCCTATACAGTATCTAAAGCAACAGGTTCCATGCTGCTCATGGCAGTACAACATGGCAAGGTATGCATTAAAAACAAGCAGTCATGTAGTATTCTGCAATAAATACCATCACCAGTCTCTGTCCAAATATCTTAAACAACTAGCACTAATACATGGTTAATATTGTGTGTGTGTGTGTGTGTGTGTGTGTGTGTGTGTGTGTGTGTGTGTGTGTGTGTGTGTGTGTGTGTGTGTGTGTGTGTGTGTGTGTGTGTGTGTGTGTGCGTGTGTGTGTGTGTGTGTGTGTGTGTGTGTGTGTGTGTGTGTGTGTGTGTTTCAGATTCTCTGATGTGAACATCAGCTAACTTAGGCAAGCAATATGCTATTTGCATTTCTCCAATTAGGCTTTGTGCATACAGATCATTTTGCTAATTTAGCCTAGAGGCTTACTTTTACCACTGCCAAATTAATTACCTTATACAAGTATAATTGCTCTACCAGAGGGGAACCCTTTACAACACTTCAGAAAGAAAGGCTTGTGTAATGGGGGGTGCATAAGCTGATCCGACAGAAGTAGATAACAGGAACATCACATAATAGGATCCTACTGAAAACCAGATGGTATTTGGAAGTTAAGCTGAACTATATAGACCTAAGCACAATTTTATAAATACAAAATGACAACATTGACCCTAAAAGGGCATACTGTTAGAAGAAGAAAATAATATTAGGCTTAACACATCTGTATTAAATCAGTACAATTAATACAGAAATCCAGAAACTATTATTGTTATCACAATAAAGACGTCCATAATGGTTTATAAAAAAACAGTGCTAAACTGTCTCAGTACACTGGCAACAATAAAATATTAATGAGTCTATTTTCTTGGTTTATCCATAAAGAATGCATACAAATCATATTTCTGGGTAAGTAAGAACCTAAAAAATTCAGTAATTTTCAGATTTAACTTCATTTTTATTCAATCTATTTTACATTTCCCTGCAACATTCTGTGTACCTCTGCAGATTAACCCAGTAATATTGCCACTATTTAATACAGTGTTTAAGGGATTTAACTGCTCTTTTACATCTTACATCACTATCACTTATGATATCACAGTAACTTATTAGTTTGTTTATTGAGTTTATAAGATGCCAAAAGGAAATAGTAACTACACAAAAGTATAAGTTGAGTAGAATGTACACCAGAGTTGCTGTAAGATGTATACGTTAACCATATATGTAAAGCAGGGTGAGACACAGCATGGCCTGTCCTGTGGCTAAACAAATGCATCTCCCATCAAGTCTGTAACATACAAACTTTATTTAATTTTAGAATTCCTCCAGACTGTTAACAGTATGCATTTGGTATTATAAACAATTAACAAACCATTGTTCAAGGCCAGTCATATTTGATACTTTTATATGTGATGTTGAGCAAATATGCCTCAGTACAAAGGGCAGTAAAGTGTAAAAGAAGATACTTTGTTCAGAATGTTGTTAAGAAGTAAAGTTGTCTGGAAAATTTGAAAAGAGGGGCCACTTAATTTCGATACAAAATATAAAATTGCATTCTGGGACATAGGGCACAAATCAAGTTAGTACAGTGGCTAGTAGATGCAGATGTTAGAATGGAAGATTTCTAAAAATAGCCAACAGGGAACAAAGAACAAGGACAGGTACCACAACAGAAAAAATAAATCAAAAATGCCTCATTAATTAATTGGTGTGACCTAATTTGGAATGTCATATCCAGTTGTGAAAGTTGCTTCTCATAATATTTTATACAATTGCAGAGAAAGGACAAAATCAGTACTTTACCTCTTATTAAATTTACAAACCAGCTGAGAGAGGCAAGATGGTTATTACAGAGATAAAACTGTACCATAGGCAAGCATACAGTATGAGAAGGCAACCCTTTTCAATAATAATTGTGTTTACAAAACACAAATAAAGTCATATAAGGTTAGAAGGGCATAGGAGTCTAAAAGTACCACAAATTAAAAGATATATAGGTTAGACATAGGAAAATATCTCTAACTGTAAAGTCATATAAGGTCTCTAGTTTTTGCCAAAGGTGGCGAAAATAGGCATCATGTGTGGGCATAGCAATTCTCAGTCAATACCACTATCTATATCTCTGTACAACAGCTCTATCAGTGTGTGTGCCATACTTGGAGTAGGGGCAGATACAGAAGCACAATGAATCCAAAAGGAAGACAGTTGTCAATGACAAGTAATGAGTTGCAGGAGAAAGAATGAAACTGCATGTGCTGCACAGAAAAGAGGTTACAGATCCCGCTTAGATGCAATAGCCAGAACAGCCTGCAGCCTTCACAACCCCAATCAACAATATGGGCATTTGTCAACTAGCACACTCTTCATATCATCTAAAGAAATGAGTATGTCATAAACTTCAAGCCTAAATATATAAACCTGCAAAACTTCAGAGCGTATTTGCCATGTTAAACGTACGTTTGCAGCTTAGAGAGTATTTAGTGTTGTAGTCCAGTATTTTTAGCATCCTTTTTATACAATACTGAAACATGAAGAAAAAAGTAAAACTTTGCATGCATGCCCTGCTTCAAAGTAATTTTGCACAAATGTTAAAAGTCCTTTATATCTGCAAATACATAAATCTTTTCTATTTCACCTGAAAATGTCAGCTGTCACATTTGCTATATAGTTGGCCCTGATAACATATTATTACATTAATAAAATTAAACCCAGCCACTGGGGATGCACAAGCCAGTGCATTTCTTTGTGCCAGTCCCAAGCCCGGATAAATGGGGAGGGTTGCGTCAGGAAGGGCATCCGGCGTAAAACTTTGCCAATTCATTTCTTGTAGACACCAATAAACATTTTTATACAGGATCGGTAGAGGCCTGGGTTAACAATGACCACCACCAGTACTGTTAGCCTACAGGGTGCTGGCGGAAATTGGGCTACTGTTGGCCGAAGGAGGAGAAGAGGCAGAAGACATGGCCGAAGGCAGGAAGAGAGGAGAAAGGCTAGGACTGTGGTAGTGAGGGGCGGAACTTTGAATCTTGGCAGTATGACTGGTATAGGGAGAGAGCTAGCTGATATGATGGACAGAAGGAAGGTTGGTATATTGTGTGTGCAAGAGACCAGATGGAAGGGGAGTAAGGCTAGGTGTATCGGAGGTGGGTTCAAATTGTTTTATCATGGTGTGGATGGGAGGAGAAATGGAGTAGGAGTTATTCTGAAGGAACAGTATGCCAAGAGTGTTTTGGAGGTGAAAAGAGCGTCAGATAGAGTGATGTTTATGAAGCTGGAAATTGATGGTGTAATGATGAATGCTACATGAATGATGAATATGCTCCACAATTTGGGTGTGCAATGGATGAGAAAGAAAAATTTTGGAGTGAATTGGATGAAGTGGTGATGACTGCACCCAAGGGTGAGAGAGTGGTGATTGGAGCAGATTTCAATGGGCATGTTGGTGAAGGGAACAGAGGGGATGAGGAAGTGATGGGTAGGTATGGTGTTAAACAAAGGAATGCAGAAGGTCAGATGGTAGTGGATTTTGTGAAAAGGATGGACATGGCTGTGGTGAATACGTATTTTAACAAGAGGGAGGAGCATAGGGTGACATACAAGAGTGCAGGAAGATGCACTCAGGTGGATTATATCTTATGTAGGAGGGCCAGTTTGAAGGAGATTGGAGACTGTAAAGTGGTGACCGGAGAAAGTGTAGTTAGGCAGTATAGGATGGTGATTTGTAGGATGACGTTGGTGATCAAGAAGAGGAGGAGGAGGAGTGTGAGGGCAGCACCATGGATCAAATGGTGGAAATTGAAAAAGGGTAACTGTGAGGTGGAGTTCAGGGAAGAGTTAAGGCAGGCACTGGGTGGCAGTGAAGAGTTACCAAATAGCTGGGTAACTACAGCAGAGCTAGTAAAAGAGACGGCTAGAAAGGTGCTTGGTATGACATCTGGACAGAGGAAGGACGACAAGGAGACATGGCGGTGGAATGAGGAAGTACAGGAGAGTACACAGAGAAAGAGGTTGGCAAAGAAATGGGATTGTCAGAGAGATGAAGAAAGTAGACATGAGTATAAGGAGATGAGGTGCATGGCAAAGAGAAAGGTGGCGAAGGCTAAGGATAAGGCATATGAAGAGTTGTATGAAAGGTTGGACACTAAGGAGGGAGAAAAGGACCTGTACTGATTGGCTAGACAGAGGGACCGAGCTAGGAAAGATGTGCAGCAGGTAAAGGTGATAAAGGATAATGAGGGAAACATACTCACAAGCGAGGAGAGTGTGTTGAGCAGATGGAAAGAGTACTCTTTGAGGGGTTGATGAATGAAGAGAATGAGAGGGAGAGAGGGTTGGATGATGTAGGATAGTAAATCATGAAGTACAATGGATTAGCAAGGAGGAAGTAAGGATAGCTATGAAGAGAATGAAGAATGGAAAGGCTGTTGGCCCAGATGACATACCTGTGGAAGCATGGAGGTGTTTAGGTGAAATGGCAGTGGAGTTTTTAACCAGATTGTTTAATGAAATCTTGGAAAGTAAGAGGATGCATGAGGAATGGAGAAAAAGTGTTTTGGTACCGATTTTTAAGAATAAGGGTGATGTGCAGAGCTTTAGTAAATACAGAGGGATTAAATTGATCAGTCACAGCATGA
This sequence comes from Protopterus annectens, assembly GCF_019279795.1. Lineage (NCBI taxonomy): Eukaryota > Metazoa > Chordata > Ceratodontiformes > Protopteridae > Protopterus > Protopterus annectens. Next base: position 431,170,414 of record NC_056728.1, read on the forward strand.
AGTTATGGGAAAGAGTAGTGGAAGCAAGGTTAAGAAGGGACGTGATGATTAATGATCAGCAGTATGGTTTCATGCCAGGAAAGAGCACTACAGATGTGATCTTTGCTCTGAGAGTGTTGATGGAGAAGTACAAAGAATGTCAGAAGGAGTTGCATTGTGTTTTTGTAGACTTAGAGAAAGCATATGACAGGGTGCCTAGAGAGGAGTTGTGGTATTGTATGAGGAAGTCAGGAGTGTCAGAAAAGTATGTAAGAGTGGTACAGGATATGTACGAGGGTAGTGTGACAGCAGTGAGGTCTGCGGTGGGAGTGACGGATGCGTTTAAGGTGGAGGTGGGGTTACATCTGAGCCCTTTCTTATTTGCAATGGTGATGGACAAGTTGACAGACAAGATCAGAGAGGAGTCCCCGTGGACTATGATGTTTGCAGATAACATTGTGATCTGTAGTGAGAGTAGGGAACAGGTGGAGGAGACCCTGGAGAGATGGAGATATGCTCTAGAGAGAAGAGGAATGAAGGTCAGCAGGACTAAGACAGAATATATGTGTGTGAATGAGAGGGAGGATAGAGGAATTGTGAGGATGCAAGGAGTAGAGGTGGGAAAGGTGGATGAGTTTAAATACTTGGGGTCAATAGTTCAGAGTAACGGTGAGTGTGGAAGAGAGGTGAAGAAGAGAGTACAGGCAGGATGGAGTGGGTGGAGAAGAGTGTCAGGAGTGATTTGTGACAGACGAGTACCTGTAAGAGTGAAAGGGAAGGTCTACAAGAGGGCAGTGAGACCAGCTATGTTATATGGGTTGGAGACAGTGGCATTGACAAAAAGGCAGGAGTTTGAGCTGGATGTGGCAGAATTAAAGATGTTAAGATTTGCATTGGGTGTGACGAGGGTTGACAGGATTAGGAATAAGTATATTAGAGGGTCAGCCCAGGTTGGAAGATTTGGAGACAAAGCCAGACAGGCACAATTACATTGGTTTGGACATGTGCTGAGGAGGGATGCTGAGTATATTGGGAAAAAGATGCTAAGGATGAAGCTACCAGGTAACAGGAAAAGAGGAAAGCCTAAGATAAGGTTTATGGATGTGGTGAGAGAGGGCATGCAGGTGGTTGGTGTGACACAGCAAGATGCAGAGGACAGGAACAAATGGAAACAGGTGATCTACTGTGGTGACCCCTAACGGGAACAGCCGAAAGAAGATGAATAAAATAAATATTCAGGGTTAGTACATCCATATCTGATTCACTTCCTACTTGAATACAAAGGCATGCTTCCCTAGAGCCCCACATGCACCTGGAACAATGGATTTGCATTTTGCAATTGTCTCTGTAGTCAGATTTGTTGAAATGCATATCATAAGACAATGTAACAATTTTCTTATGCTTACTAACAGTGACCTACAACTTAAGCAAACTGACACAGTGTGTGAGAAATGAAGTTACTTAGTGCTATCAGAGGCAAAACACTCAGGCAAAGGTATTAGAAATAACAAGCAGATTGTAAGTAATACGCAGTGCCACACTAAGCCTATCATGCACAGATCTGACCAACCAAGCACATTGACCTATATAAGCCGAGGCTCTTAAATGGAACCCACCTAAACCATGAAGTCCTCTTAAATGTAACCCGAGAAACAAGTACCCTCATCATCCCCACAAACTCACAACACAGACAGCAACAGCCATGAAACATACATCAAAGAGTCAGAGTGTCTCAGTTCAAAAGCCCATAAGGCAAACCTCCTCACAATCCTACATCCTAGACACTCACAGGTGACTCCATGGAGAGACACACTGGCAGTGCAAGGAGGGGAGTCATAGTCAGTTGCTTAACAGGAGCTAGGATTCACCACATCACATAGGCACTCAAGTCCTTGCACCACAAGTACAAACATGTCATAGTCATAGTACATGAGGGTGCAAATGACTTGGAATGTAATTCCCTTGACTATGTGAAGAGAGACATACCAGAGCTCTCATAATCTCTATCTGAGGCAGGAAAAAAACTAATCGTCTGCAGCATTTTGCTTCTGATGTCATTTAAAGGGGATCCAAAATATATCAGCCTGAGAGGAGATGGTGGACAGTCCTAACTGTTTTGCTAGGGATTGTCTGTACCTGTCCCCTCAAGGCTTTCACATATTAGCTTTTAAGCTAATTTAACTTTGTCCACCCTCAAAGCACCTCTTTTTAGGCAATGTAACTTTTGCAATACCTGAGTTTCCCTTACTACAGTTATGATTTAAATAAGGCTTTTGTCTCATTTCTAGAGAAATGGTTGCTAGAAAAACTGCCAACACTGAGCACATGATCAGAACTTATGAATCTGATTATGCAGTGGTTAATGGGTTGGGTGTCGAGCAGTTTTCTGAGAAGAATGGGGTTAGGAATTATAGAAATGACTTGTAGGGTACTGCAAGGGCTAGTCCTGAGTCCTTTACTGTAACTTTGTTCATTAGTCACACCTAAGGGTATAGAGAAGAACAACAACCTTTTCAGTTTTCAGTGTGTCAAATAGAGTGGTGGAGGAGAGGGAGAAGAAGTCGCAGCAAGAACTGGAAAAGCTGACCAAGATGGTAGATGAGGTTCATTGCAGACAAATGCAATGCACTGTACTTGGATAGTGATACAAATTGTAAAAAAGCAGCTAAATCCCATTATGTGCACTAAACACTGTGTGTGTGTGTGTGTGTGTGTGTGTGTGTGTGTGTGTGTGTGTGTGTGTGTGTGTGTGTGTGTGTGTGTGTGTGTGCGCGTGTGTATGGTAGCAGCAGTGAACAAAATGCTGGAATTTGTCTTCAGGGAGATATACTCCAGCAGCAAAGAGGTAATGCTCCTAGTCTATTTAACTATCCCATTAGTGCTGTGTGCAGGTCTGAAGAGCATGCCAGAAAGTGACTATTGTCTACTGAAAGGAGTCCAGAAGAAAGCCGCCTGAAATCTATGCATGATGGATAAGAAAGATTATGACCAAAGACTATAGAAACTAGAGCAGTTCTTACTGCAGACCAGAAGAGCTGGCAGGCATGATATGGGTGCCAGTATCATGATGGAAAGATAGGAAAGGGTCACCCTAAACAGGAGAAATGAGATAAGAGGGTAACTGGTAGCATACTATAAGGCTAAACTATTTCCAGAATCTGTGAAAGCACTTCTTCACAGGGAGGGTTATGTACGTATAAAATTAATTATCCAAATTGTCAGCCAAGAGGGAACCTATGCAAGCATTCAGGAAGGTATGGTTTAGGTGAGGAAAGGAGAGGGGGGAAAAAGAGGGCTAAAGACAAAACAAAATGTTAAATGTGCTTAAAGGCCGGTTAGAGACTCTCAATGACTTGTTCGTTTCCCTGTATTTGGTTAAATAATTTTCAAATGAATCACACTTTTTAGACAAAGTCAGTCAAAAACATCATTGCACATAAAAATAAATGCAACTCTCAAGATGAAAAAAAAAGCTTTTGCTAAACTTAACAGGATAACCATAAATACTTTTTTAACAATGTTAGAAATATCAGAAACAATGGCCAGCACTGATCAGAACTAATAGTAAATGATAACACATACTCAAACCCAGAGGATATAGCCAGCCTACTACCAGACACCCCATCTGTAATGCTACATTCCCAGATCTCATACTTGCATCTACACTCCCCCTCAAATCTTAAATGAACAAGTCCAAAAGGCACTCAAGACCAAGAACACTGCTTTTAAGAGGCCAAATAACATACCAGGCTGCTTACTGACCTACCTGAAATAGGACCTGTCAGACCTCCTACAGAAGCTATTTAATGTCAGCCTCAAAACAGGCTTTGTGCTGGATGAATGGAGAACAGCAACAGCCATCCCGTGGGCAAAGGTGGGGAATCAACAGACCACGGAAATCATAGACCCATAAGTCCTAGCAGGCTCATATGTAAAGCAATGGAAAATCTAATTATGTAATTAATAAATAAGGACATAAATAGCCTACAGTCTCTTGACCCAAACCAGTTAGAATTTGTTAAGGACAGACCCTGCCTACATAACCTGGATGACTTCTTTGAGAAGGTTACTTGAACAATGGATGAGGGCAAATCAGTACACTGCATATCTAGACCTCACAAAGGCGTTTGACACCATCCCATAATCAGGAATCATAGATACACTATCTCAGCTAAATGTTAATCCCTATGTAACTCATTGGATAGCAAACTGGCTCACAAACAGAATCCAGAAAATTACAGTGGGTTGCTCTACCTCCTCTGAAATTCATGTCATTAGTGGTGCACCTCAGGGTTCAGTTCTTAGGCTACTCCTTTTTGGCATTTACTTCTCGAAGGTCAAAGCTACTGTTAAGGGTTTATGGCTGACCAGCTCTGCAGCAGACTGTAAACTTGGTGCCATCAAAAACTCCCCAGAAGAGACTAAGATCCTCCAAGACAGCATTTCCCAAACCATTAGCTGGTGACAAAGCCATACACTAAAGCTGAATGCCAAGAAATGTATAATAGTACATTTCGGCAATGAAGAAGTTCCTAGTAACTATCACATTGACAACACACTCCTAAAAATTGATCCAGTAGTTAGGGACCTAGGAACCTATATGGATAATGAAGTCTTCTTTGTTCACCATGTCCACTATTGCAAGAAAGTGTTTTTTCACTGCAAAGCTTATTAGTAAGGGTATGGCATCCAGATCTAGGGATGTAATCATGCCACTGTGTTCTGTACTCATTAGGATGATCATTGAATATAATATCCCCTTCAGCATGTACTTGTTCAAACATTTTAAACAACTCAAATGCACACAATGCTTTCTTTCTAAAAAAAAACAAGAACCTAAAATATAAAATCTATGCAGATTATCTCAAAGCTTTGTCCTTCTTCTTATTGCCATACAGACTACTCAGAATCGATCTCTGCTCGTGTACAGTGAGATCTACAGCATATTCACAAGTCCAATGGGGGCATAAACATTTGCACAAGATATCTAACATAAATAGAACATGTTGGAGGGATAGATATTTATCACAGAGAATATCATTTCTTAGGAATCGTCTTCCTCTCCATATAATGCAAAATATTTCTCTTACACTATTCCCTCCTAACAAATATGCTGTCTCTGTGGGTTTTCTAAGGCACTGAATATAGCATCTGTTTAATTTATTACAGCCTGTGTTATGCTCATGAATGCATACTTACAGTTTATCTAGACTACATTCCACAATCATGGGGCTTTCTTGTGACCCCCCCCCCCCCCCGTATGGTACTCCAGTTCTCCAATGCTGACAACACCTGATTATGGGTAGTACCATTAAAGTTTTGGTCTTTCTTGGCTGAACCATCACTTTGGTGCCTTGAGGGAACTTTTGTTCTGGTATTTAATGTCCTTGGGTACTCTGGTATCATGCTCTTCTCTGTCTCTGGCTTAAAACTTCAATCTGTCTTGGCTCAGTGACTGGAATATCTGTTCTTCTCTGGTCATGATAAGGAAAGCCAACCTTCTCTGGTCATGGTCTTAGTCACCTGAACATTCTGAATCAAGCTGCACCAGGCTGTCAGATCAGCCAGCATGCTGGATTTGGCCCAAGTCAGTTCCATGTTGTATGCCACTAATTAACTTCAGTACCATGAGGCAACATGTGCTCTGCAGTTTGTTAACTGGGTATGTGGGCTAGTTCCAGTTTGTTAACTGGGTATGTGGGCTGGTCCTAGGACCCCTTTCAGCCACAGACTGAGACAAAGGCAAAAGCCATAAAAGTAGCAATTGCTTATATAGTTCAGTTAAGTTCAGATTGTGTACTAATAACATGACCAGCTAAAGGCAAAAGATACAGAGGTATTATATATATAAGTATTTAGTTCAGTTGTGTCTGTAGTGTATTTTAGTAAAACAAGAATAAAAGGGGTAACTACACAGAGGAGAATAGCAATACCGATATGAACAAAAAGCAACACATCACAAAGTACCAATAAAATAATTCATGACAGTTTACACAGATAAAGAGAAACAAGTTAATAAGGAACAAGAAATACAGCTTCCATTCTTATAAAACAATACTTTGACTATGGCTGGAGTGAGAACACAGCTGCAAATCTAACCATTATTTGTATAGTAGTTACATTCATATTTACTTTGAATGTGGCACCTGATTTTTTTCCCCTGAATGTTAGGCAGTTGTTCTTATTTGTTAAAAGCTGTGGTAACATATTTAAAGTTGCTAGGTAAAGTTTATAAAAAGCGTATTCACAAAATGCCAAATTAAAAGAATGTCTAAACATAAAGGAGGTTACTAGAGTTTTCTCAACAACATAGCATTGTGCCATTTTTCACGTCATCATTTATTCACAATATCTCCTGGACAGTACCAAAACTTCATAATTCATATTTTGAAATTGTGAATCATTAATGTATCTCTGAATAGCACACTTCTTAAGACTTGCCCCAAACTTTTTTTTTTAAGTGCATGGCATGCATCTATTTGTGGCTGTAAGCATGACATTTTAATATGTGAACAAGAAATTGTCAAGTTTGTATTGCAGTGACTTTTAACTGTGCGTGTAGTTTTTATTGCTTTTTGAAAAGTCTGCAAAGACTTCATATCCTATTGTTGGCTGAATGGTGAAGTGCCTAATAAAATGTTTTATGCCATTCTGTCTTATGATTGCAAAGAAGCTAAAGCTTATCCATAGCAAGCAACTGGTTTAAAGTTTAAGGCAGAAAACCGGACTTAGATTGGTTGCTGGTGCAGGAACTATCACCTGTTAATTGAACGTGGAATATAAGAAAAGTAGTACCTATATACATCAGTTTAACATGCAGCAAGTTGTTTTGTTTCTCAGCTATGATGATATTTTTACCATTTAAGTGACCTAAGACAAGACTACAGTTGTATTATATAGTATATACAGATTCCGTCAGCTACGGGGGGGGGGGGTTAATGGATAATAGTGAAGTGATTTTGGGGTGTAAATAAAAAAGATGGTTATGTAGTACATTAGGATACCAGGGAGGAAAAAAAAGGTGAGAAAGAGATGAGAAGAGTCAGTTTACCAATACATTGATAGTGTCTTTGTACATCAGCTAGTGAGATGATTTGTAAGCAAAGTGATATAGAAATTTGCTTTGACAGTCAGGTTGACTGCACTGTTTAGAATGCTTTTGCATTTCAGCTCTTTAAATAAGTATTGGTTAAACTTCTGTCTGAATTGTTGGTAAGATTCAATGGATATAATGATGGTAGGTACAGAATCCCAGCTCTTAGGAGCTAACATAGAGAAGGCATGATTTGTGCAATGAAGTTTATTATAGTGTTCATAAATTAGGGTGGAAGGGGGCAGTGATCTTAAGTGGAACGTGGACATTCATTGGTCAAATTGCTGATGAAAAAAGTAAATGATTTCAGACTGAGTACCTTAAAGACCACAGAGTATGAGAAGTATTAATCAGACATTGATAGGGAGACACTTTGCTTTTGAGAGTGTGACGCAGTAATGTCTTTTGTGCCCGAAACAGGTTATGAATCAACAGATATAAGTAGATGTAGTCTGCAGAGTTATCTCACTCCTTAGGAAGACTGTAGAGATAAAGGCAAAGTCCACACTCTAGCTGTGGGGCAGGGCTCCCTCTCCATTTGTTAGTCCTTCTGCAAGGAGGAGAACATGGGAGTTTTTTTAACAGAAAAAGTTTGTTTACTTTGGTTCTAGTGACCTGGCAATGGTGTTGACAGTTATGATTTTCATAAAGTTATACTCCCAGATATTTGTATTGCTGCATAGGCTGCACTATTTCAGACTTTTATTGGCTGTTACAGAGAATGTTCCATTTTTTTTTTTTGGGGGGGGGGCTTTAGGTAATTTGCTGATGGTCCTAAATAGCACAGATTTTTTTTTCATGTTAAAGAGGAATTTATATTTAAGTATCCAGTCTGAATGATATGATAGATCTTGTTAAATTTGTGTGTGTGTGTGTGTGTGTGTGTGTGTGTGTGTGTGTGTGTGTGTGTGTGTGTGTGTGTGTGTGTGTGTGTGTGTGTGAGTTATTTGTTCTGTAAAATACCATACATTCTGCATATTCAGCTGGGAAGTCAGTTTGTTAATGAACAATGAGAATAGAACAAGGGAAAGCACTGAAGTGTTCCCAATTTCATATTTAAACCGTCTGCTCTCTAGGAAGTCTCTGAACCATACCACAGAAGTAGGACTTATTCCGGTCCTAACAGAGTATAAAAGGGGAAATTGGTCAACTAGACTAAATGCCATAATGATGCCAGTAAACAGGGTACATGTTAAGAGGCCTTTGATTATATATTGCAGTGTATCATCTGTCACTTTATAAAGGGCTGTCATGTCAGACATAAAGCCAGACGCCATATTGATGCCAAGAGACAGAGAATTTGGTAGGACTGCATCTGTGTATTCTTACAGTTAAGCATATATTACTTTCTCAAATATTTTGCCAAAGGAAGGTAATGTACAAATTGGTCTTAAGTCAGTTGTTTTGGATGGCTTTGTAAGTTTAGGGTCTGGTTTAACAACTGCAGTTTACAGTTCTTTAGACATTATATTTTCATGAGGCAGAGATGGGGGAGAGGATAAGCTCCTTATAAGGCATTAAACAATGATAGCTCATTACTATTCAAAAACGTGCATGTTAATCAGTCAGCCCAACCAGTGTGCTTGTTGTAATCAGCATATACCAACAGAAAAAAGTCTGGTTGCTGAAGTACCAGTGATCGGCCAGACTTTCTTCTATTAGTATATGCTGTGGGGGCATCTGTCTTAACTGTCCAGATTTTCACAGTGTCCAGATTTCTGCCTCATATTTTTAGTCTGTTCCTCATAACATTTGTGATTTTCTGACAAATCACTGAAGAGAGAAGTCACCAAATAATGATATGCGTTCCAGTTTCAGACTTCATGTCTTTCAGACAATGCATGATAACACAAATCTTGTTATTCTAACAGCTTTCTAAGTTTATAAGAGAAACATTTACAATTGGTCTTTATTTTAGGGCCTTTGTCCTCAGTTATTTAGGGCTCTGTTCACATTTCTTGAGCTAAGAGGTTGAGACATATGTACAGAGGGTAAAGCAAACACAAGAAAAATCAGGTAAGTTCTGTAAAACTAAAGAAACATACCTGATTTTCCTTGTATTTCTGTCCTGTCTCTCTTGTACCTGTAAATTGTCTGGATTTTATAGTTTAAACAAACAAAAAAAAGCAACTGAGATCTTCCTTTCTCCATTGCTTGTTTTCAACAGCACCGATGTGCTGTGCAATATGGAACATAAGTCCCACAGGCATGTGCAGTACATCAACAAACACAGAAGAATGAGGAAACAGCATGGAGGAACACTACGCCACCATTATACAAAGACATTATTTGAGAAAAATTAGCAATTTCTTTCTTAAATAATGTCATTGTATGCTAGCAATAATCGACTCGTGTGTCGGTATATGAGGATTTACTAACCGTTGGCTTTGTTTAATCACTTGGGCTTCACCCACATGATCAAACCATGCCAACTTTGGGTAAATCCTTAATATACCCACCCCCACTCTTTGGTTAGTGTGTAATTATAAATCATGGGGAGAGGCCATCAATACCCTCTGTAATATGTAGAAATTTATCCTAGATGCATTTATACATCTTTGGACATTGTAGTTTTGAACTAGAAAGGTGGTATTAATTGGAGGCTAAAGAGGAGAATAAAGATGGGTGCTGGAAGAGTCTGGAGCAGTAGCGTTAGAAAAGGGAAGCTAAATTAATTCACTAAGAAAATTAAGAGCGGTTAATAATCCTGTAGTTGTTGTTATTGTGTCTGTATTGTGTGTGTGTTTATGTGGGAAGAGTCTTGCTCAAGAATTTATTTTGATTGTGAAGGATTTTGGTATAAGATACTTGTATGAAGCTTGCTTTGTGACAATGAGTGCCTTTTTTCACTAGATGCCTGAGTAGATTAAATCTTTTATAAGTGTCTGAGAAAGGTAAAGTCTTCACCTGAGACCAAGCTTCATCTCATAGTTTGTATAAAAGTTTCTGTTATTTTGTAAGCCATATGTTTTTGTTTAATTTATAAAGACTGGATATTTTAGGGAAGTACTTGTCCTTTAGCAATGGAACCTAGTTTGCCATTGTAGTGGCTATCTCTGAAGGACCTTATAGAGAAGAGATACCATGTGGGACCAAGGGTGTGGATTTTTCATCTGCTGTTGGTCAAAATGTAATGAGTGTCACAGTCTTTTTTATATAATAAAACCATTACTGGGCAGTGGTCACTGATGGAAGAATGGAATGGTCCAAGATGTTGCTTGGGTTACTTGTTATTGCCAATTATTAGGACAAGGAGGAAGTGATTACAAGTTTTAAAATTTGGCCTAGGGGGTTCAATATCTAGCGGAATTAGTCTTTGGTCTGTGAGCCGCTCTTGACTTTCTATGCTACTTGGCTTTAAGAGAATCATATTAAAGTATCCTTAAATAAAAATATTCTAGAATGGTGTGGAGTGCTGCAAGTTGTCATTTATGGCCAAAGCTAATTTGGTCTGGTTTGCTGGAAATGGAAGGTAGGTAGCTACATGGATTTGTTTATGACATTTGGAGTATGTTCATTTTTCTACATGATTCTTTCCCCCTCTAAGTGCTGAGCATCAAACCTCCCTCTGTCACACTCAGTCCCATTCATTTCCTAGCAGTGGGGAATCCCCAAATCTGCTAGGGTGAGAGCCACCCAGCATCTCCATTATTCAGGCACATATCAGGGAGTTTCTGTTTTAACCAGCAGGTCAGCAATGCGAATATTTGTGTAAGACACTGACATCATCCCTGGGAGAGGGGAGGGGCTACCCACAACATTGTTGAGGGGAGGGTCACAGTGCCCTGTCCCTGTAAGTGCATGCACATTGTAATGAGGGATACCAACAGGCAGAGCCTTTATGGCATGTAAGCCATCACCTGGGCACCCACTGCACAACCTCTCCTCATTCAAGAGATTGTGGCTGTATACATCCTACTCTGCCCTGCATCCTGCTCTGCCCTGCATCCTGCTGTGCCATACATCCTGCTCTGCCCTGCACCCTGCTCTGCCCTACATCCTGCTCTGCTCTACATCCTGCTCTGCCTTGCATTCTGCTCTCCCCTGCATCCTGATCTGCATTGCATCCTGATCTGCCCTGCATCCTGATCTGCCCTGCATCCTGCTCTGCCCTGCATCCTGCTCTGCCCTACATCCTGCTCTGACTTGCATCCTGCTCTACCTTACAGCCTGCTCTGCCCTGCATCTTGCACTCCTCTGTGTCTTGCTCTGCCCTGTCTTCTCCCAAGGATTGCCACGCTCATCCTCCCCTAACAACACTATCAAGTTCCAGAGCCACCAACCAAACTCTGGTGAACTGGGGCATAGCCTGGGCTTTACCCCTCAAAGCCAGTGGCTTTTTAACATAAAGTAAACTAAGGTCCAGATTACTTTGTGATGAGCTTTTGGGTTTGGCTTTCTACACATGAGGTAATAAAACATGTGCCTGTGGGAGGGAGGATAGTATATTAGACATTCTGAAGGAATAATGTAAAGTTAGCTGACTGGAGTGTTCCTTGGGGTTGATGTTAATGCAAAGCATTTTATCAGATATAAGATAAATGTTTGCAGTGAGGAGAGGAGGGAGAATTATGAACTGGGAGGAATATTACTAGGAGCAAGGATAAGTAAGTGGGGTTAACTTTCACTGTAATTGTAGTGCTTGTACTATTAGAGTGGGTTATAGTTAAATAAAGAATTGTAATCATAGTTTTTTTAGGTTTTGCATTGCAAGGAGATGAGAAGGGAAGTTAGATGTTATCTCTTGCAAGGGTAGTTAAAAATTGTTTTTTTTGGGGGGGCAGTGCAAGTGGGAGGTTCTTTTTAGATTTTTGAGAAGAGGAAACTTGGGTGAGGGAAACGAGTAAAGCTACTGTATGGCCCATGCTAGGAAAAGAAATTGAGACAAAATTAAGACAAGTTCCTAACTAGAAAACCCCAGACCCAGAAGTACAACCTAACTGCTGGCAAAAAGTATTAACTTCTTTACACAAATAGTTAGCCTTGAGTAAGAATTATTTATATGCATATCTCAAACAGACACCAACCTGGTTAACAATAGGAAAAACAATACTTCTTCTTAAGAGTGAACCTGCAAGCCATCCTAGAAACTGCAGACCAATAACCTGCCCTCAAACAGTATACAAATGATATACTGGAATTGATACAGACAGGGTTTATAGTCATATAGAAAAAACTCAGTTATGGCAATACAGCAAAAGGGTAACAAAAGAAAGATATATGGATCAAAAGATCATTTGCTGCTAAATAAATTAACAGAGAATTGTAAAACAGGTAAGAGTTTAAGTATGGTATGGATAGATTACAACAAATGTATTTGACAGTATCCCACATTCATGAGTAAAGGAATGCTTATAGATGTATACGATACACCCCACATTCATGAATAAAGCAATGCTTATAGATGTATAAGATACATCCTACATTCATGAATAAAGTCATGCTTATAGATGTATAAGATACATCCCACATTCATGAGTAAAAGAATGCTTATATGTGTATAAGATACATCTCACATTCATGAATAAAGGAATGCTTATAGATGTATAAAATACATCCTACATTCATGAATAAAGGCATGCTTATAGATGTATAAGATACATCCCACATTCATGAGTAAAGGAATGCTTATATGTGTATAAGATACATCTCACATTCATGAATAAAGGAATGCTTATAGATGTATAAGATACATCCCACATTCATGAATAAAGGAATGCTTATAGATGTATAAGATACATCCCACATTCATGAATAAAGGCATGCTTATAGCTGTATAAGATACATCCTACATTCATGAGTAAAGGAATGCTTATATGTGTATAAGCTACATCTCACGTTCATGAATAAAGGAATGCTTATAGATGTATAAGATACATCCCACATTCATGAATAAAGGAATGCTTATAGATGTATAAGATACATCCCACATTCATGAGTAAAGGAATGCTTATATGTGTATAAGATACATCTCACATTCATGAATAAAGGAATGCTTATAAATGTATAAGATACATCCCACATTCATGAATAAAGGAATGCTTATAAATGTATAAGATACATCCCACATTCATGAATAAAGGAATGCTTATAGATGTATAAGATACATCCCACATTCATGAGTAAAGGAATGCTTATATGTGTATAAGATAAATCTCACATTCATGAATAAAGGAATGCTTATATATGTATAAGATACATCCCACATTCATGAATAAAGGAATGCTTATAGATGTATAAGATGCATCCTACATTCATTAATTACATTAGTGCAGCCATGAAACAGTAGCAAACCATGTTGCAACTAAGTATAAAAATGCAAAGGGGGATACTTCAGGGTGATTATTTGTCACTGCTGCTGCTTTGTCCTTCCATTAATGCATTAAGCTGTTTACTTAAAAGATTAGGCTATGGTTACGATTTGGTTCACAGAAAACAGCCTTGTTTAAAGATTTCTCATCCACTTTTTGTGGATGACTTAAAATTGCATAGTCCTTCTGATGAGGAGTTGATAGCACAACTACAAATTGTTAAAACTTTCTCATATGATATAAGAATGACATTTGGTCTTGATAAATGTACAAAAGTAATATTTAAAACAGGAAAGCTGCTGCACTAAGAAAATATCAGCCTGGGGCAGGAATGTGATATAAAGGAACTTGTGCAAGAGAGGAGTGCATAAATATTTGGGAAGAAATGACAGATAAACAATAAAACATGAAAAAATTAGAATAATTCCCAGTAAGGAATAATTCAGAAGACTAAAACAAATATTGAAAGCTGACTTGACATCTAGGAATAAAGCCTAAACAATAAATCAATTTGTTATTCTTGTTCTAACTTGCAGTTTTGGGGTGATTGACTGGCCCCAAAATGTATTGCATCAACTGGCATGAAAAGAAGACAAATGCTACATCCTTATCAAATGCTATTTAAATTCCTTGGATACCAAGATTATATATTCTTCATTCTATGGACCTCATCATGACTGATTACATATCTGTAATCATGGGGCTGCATACTTATCTGCAGACCTTTTCAGATTCAAACATGGTGAACATTTTAAAACATGAGGAGAAGAACTGTAAGATGACATCTTTAGCAGAAGCATTTCAGTATCAAGCATGAATGGAAATCAAACCAGAAGCAGACAAAATCAGACAAATGAATGTGCTAAAAACAAAAGAAAGTACATAAGGAGAAGGATCAGATGAGAAGCTAAGAACATTGGAAAAGCCATAAATATACTGTCAAGTACAGAGATCTCCTGGAACAACCTCATCTTGACCAAGATTTGATGTAAGAATTGTTAAGAAGAGCTGAATTGAAACTAAAAGATAAAAGGCTAATAATGGCAGCCCAGGACAGTGGATTACACGCATGTTCATTTTTAAAATTCATTGAAAGGATGGGAGAAACAGACAAATGCAGGTTCCGTAAAAAAGAACTGCAAATAGTCATACATCATTTTGCTGAGTGTGATACACTCATGGCAGAGTGCCTGTATACTGAAAGGCTCAATAATGTGGGAAGACTGTTGTACTGGGGACTGTGCAAACACTACAATATAGAAGTAGCTGAGAAGCACTGGAAACATTAACCATTAAGCAGAATGATAAAGTGTACATTACATGGGATCACCTATTACCAACAATTCAAACAAATAGATGTGGGAAAACCAGATAAAGTAGTCCATGAAAAAAAGACAAAGAAAGCATTGATCATTGAAATTGCTACACCCAGTCATTCCAGTGTCTTACAAACAGAGAGGTACAAAGTCATAAAATACCAGAATTTGCAGGCAGAAATGAGAGCAATGTAAAAGAGAGATATCCTGACAGTTACAAAAGTAGTAGGAGTAATAGGCCTAATAAAAAAGAATGTACAGTCATACATAGATATGCTACCAATATATGTAACCCCATATGAATGACAGAAGAAGGCAATTCTGGGCACTTTGAGGGTACTGAGCAAGCACTTTTGGCTAACATAAAAGACTGAGACAATACTAATTCTATAAACTCTAATCATATCCTTAGTTAAGAATGGGGTCCATCTCCACCATGATATTAGAAACCCAAAATACTTGGAGAGATCAAACTGACAGAAACATTGCCACCTGCTTGCCTCACTGTCCCTTTCTCAGTTCAAGTGTACGCTGGCCAGTGTTACCTGAAAATGTGTCTGACCCCTGACTATTTGTGGAGTGGACTGCCCAGCTAAGTATTGCTGCTCTCTAACACCTTTAGGCTTAGCAAAAATAATGTCAGATGCAGTATTCCTTTTAGCAAAGTTTTTTTTTACCCTCTAACATGATGGGGAACAGGTCTCTGCGGCAATCTGGAGCAGATGCAGTTACAAAACAACCTACCACTACTGTGACACTACTCTGGTACCTTCCACAAATTGCTTATGTTTTCCACCCTGTCTTTGTGGACATTTAGAAAATACATGTCCCATTTGGTTACAATAGAAACATGCGACACCACATCCCTGGTGTGTACTGGAACTAGTGGCTCCCCCTTTGCATCTAAGTTTAAACTTTCTCCAATAGGTTCCCTTGTATCCATGTATAGTGGTGGACATGCCCCTGTTGTGCAGTTTTCTCCTTCTAGACAGATAGCATTCATCTTTTACCCATTTCCTCAGCAGTGCTACACTCCCAGAACATTATTCTGATCGGTATGTCTTCAAAAAACTGCATGCTTACTCCATTATTATAAGGTCACATTTTGGCTGTTTCCTAACTGCTTTAACTAAAAAATAAAACAACTGCATTGTAAGATATACTCCTATATATTTGTCTTATGGCTGCAAGGATATAAACACTTATAGATGACAAAACTGTTTTGCAGGGTATACAAGTCCAGTTTATAATATATTTCAATTACATGTCACAACACAGTCTTTAAATCAGCACTGTTGGCACTAATTATATAGTGGGCATAAAAGGGCTATTCACAACACAGTTACCAAATGAAATTCAAGGAGCAGTTAACAGTAAATGCACACTGCTGCCTTGGGAAATAGTTAACACCTGCCTTCCCACATATAGGCTTTGGATTGAGCAGATACAGAGCAGAGTTGTAATCAGTGGCTCTCTATGATCTCATTTACATTGCTCCAAGCTTAATCTTTTTGTGGTTAAGGATATCTCTCCAGCATGAACACCCTCTTCCCTTTCGTCACTGTAATATGATCCCACCCAGACACACCTGACATGCCAATAACATAATTACTGTTTACCCTTAAAATAGCCCAGCCATTAAATATTTATATGGTAGCAAACATTGTAAGTAGTTATTCATTAAACAGTGATATCAACAGCTGGGATTTCACCAGGTCTACCCAAATACCCTTACACTAATTAAAAAAAACACTAGCCACAAACCTTTGAAATTAAAATAATAAAACTATTTTATTCTGTCCTGAGATAAATAAAATTAAGAAAAATATTTTGCAAAATTAATTATAGAAGCAGCTGCATACCTATACTATATACTGTAAAGTAATGGCGTTTAAATGGCATATGACATAAAAACTTTGTCTAACAACTTATGTGATCCTATCTCTTTCAGTAGCTACATATTTTACTAAATTACTTATTTGTCTGACTTGTAATTCCAAATAGCAATTGCACAGTCTTACAAGCAATGAATTACATGCCTCACTAACTAGCTGTCTCAGAACTATAGTCACCTGTGGATTACTTGAGCACAAGGCAAAAAATGAATTTAACTGTTGCTGTCCCTGCTTAAAAGGAGCACCATGTTTTATATTTCCAGCTTAATTTCTCCAAGTCGTTTGGGTTGCTAATACCATGATAGGAATGGACCCCATTCCAAAGTCAAAGTATGATTAAAATTCATGAAATTCGAATTGTTTCAATCTTTAATGTTAGCCAAAAGCGCTCTTTACAGCATCCACAATGTCCTTAGAACTGACTCCTGCAATTCATATGGAATTACATATATCGGTAACCTGTCTAAATAAGATTGCAATATTTTTTTATGAGACTCGTTGCTCTTACTGCAAATCCTGGCACTATATAACTTTGTATCTCTCTGTACATAACACAGTGTAATCACTGGATGTAGCAATTTGCCTTTTCATGGACTGCTATATCTGGTTTTCATGCATCTATTTTTTGAACTATTGGTAATGAGTAATCCCATGTGATATAAACTTCATCATTCTCTATAATGCTTTTTGGCTCATGTTTCTAATGCTTCTCAGCTATTTCAATATTGTAATGTTTGCACAATTCCAAATGCAACAGTCATCCCACATTATTATGCCTTTTAGTATACAGGCCCTCTGCCATTAGTGTATCACACCCAGCAACAAGATGTGTGACGGTTTCCAGTTCTGATTTACAGAACCTGCATTTGTCTATTTCTTCTAGATGTTCAATGGACTTTGTAAACCAACGTGTACATTGTACACTATCCTGGGCTGCTAATATTAACCTTTTATCTTAGGTTCAAATTCATTTCTCCTTAACCATTCCTGCATCAAATCCAGATCTACATCAATTTTTTTCCAGTAGTTTTCTGTACTTGCAAATACTATATTTATACATTTTCCACATTTCTTGCCTTCTCATCAGATCCTTCTCCTTATATTCTTTCTTTTGTTTTTTTGGCCCATTCAGCTGCTGCCTGATTTTTGTCTACTTCTGGTTTGGTTTCCATTCCCTTCTGATACTGATATGCTTCTGCTAAGCTAAGCAGGGAAGTCATCTTAGATTTGTTCTCTTTGTGTTTTAAAACTCTCACTATTTTTGGATCTGGTGAGGTCAGCAGATATGTATGCAGGCCTACAATTGCAGATCTATACATGTAATCAGTTTTGAGGAGGCCCAGATCTCCTTCATAACGAGGAATATATAATCTTGGTATACAATGATTTTTATATATCATTTGATAAGGGTAAAGCATTATGCTTGTTTTCTTGTCCAACTGATCCAATACCTTTTGGGACCAATCAATCACCCCAAAACTGTAAGTTAGAACAGGAAGAGCAAATTGGTTTCTCACCTGAACTTTGCTCCTGGATGTCAGGGCTGTTTTCAGCATTAATTTTAGTCTTCTAAAATATTCTTTACTAAGTTTTGTTCACATGACAAACCAAACTGTGTCGGATCAAGTGTTTGGAGGTTGCTAATGTCCCTGTTAATGAGGTCCATGATAATCCATTCCATGGCCTTGCAAATCAGGCTAGTTAGGCTGATGGGTCTATAATTTCCTGGATTGGTGGATGTTCCACCTTTGTGTAAAGGGATGACAGTGGCTGTCCTCCACTTGACTTGGACAAAGCCAGTACTCAGGCTTTGGTTGAATAGGGTGCCTAATGGTGCTGCAGGTTCATGCCTGAGTTCATGTAGGATGCAACCTGGGATTTTATTGTGTCCCATGGAGGCTGTATTTTTTGCCTTTGAGAGGTCAATGATGACCTGTTCCCTAAAGATAAGGAGAGGGGGGCAGGTACTGGGGATGTCCTGATTTACTGATGGGGGGACAGACGGGAGAGGTTTTTCACTGAATCTGTCAGCCAGTTGATTGGTTATATCTACAGCTTTTGTGTTTGTGGTGTCCTTGACCACCAGTCCTGAACAGATCTGGGTGCTTCCTTTGAGATTGCAGACATATGTGAAGAAGGCCTTATGATTGTCTCTAGTAGAAGTGGCCAATTTGGACTTGAAGTTGACTTTAGAGACTTTCACTAGTGCTCTTATTTGCTTGTTCAGGCTAAGGAAAGATTGCTTCCAATTGGGCACATGCTCCTTCTTGGTCATGGACAGCAATTTTTTCCTTTTGTTATATAGTTTATTTATTGCAGATGTCCACCAAATATGTTTACTCTTCCTTGCATGGATGATTTTGCCCTGTCAGGTATTCCTGATTCCATGCATCTATATAAGTGCTCATATAGTACTTTGGTGTAGATTTGGACGTTGGCGCCAGTTCCAACAGAGGGGCAGGGGGCTGTTAAGCTGGTTATACCATCCCTCAGGAGGTTGTAATCAGCTTTGGAGAAGTTTTTTTGTTTGACCCTAGCTAGAGGGGATCAGGGGAGAAGCTGACTTCGAAAGTGACCATTTTATGGTCGGATCTTACCAGGGAGGATGCTACTGTAGAGGTACTGCACTGGTTACTCATGTTGGTTAATACCAAGTCCAGGATATTATTACCTCTTGTGGGGGTATCGACTAGCTGCTCCAAGGCATTTGCATTGATAAAATCAAGGCATTTCTGGGCATTTGCATTCTGGCATGAGTAGTTTTTTCAGTCTATGGTTGGGTAGTTAAAGTCACCCAAGATCAGGCTAAAGGGTTGAATATTGATAGATTCAAAGAGGTCCAGCTAGGTGGTGTGGGCATCCTGAGTCTAATTTGGGGCCTGTAGCTATCTATGATTTGAGTAGGGGTGTTGTCAATGGTTAACTGGCCCTGCAGTGTCTCCTGTGCATCATAATGTTTGACCAGCCTGGAGGTGTGTGTGTCTTTAATATACATTGAAACTCCACCTCCTTTGGCTTCGCTGCCCACAGTTTGGGGTCTGAATGTATGATAAGATGAGTATTCTTTTTTGTTGGTGTTTCTATTCCTTTTGCTTTGTTTTCCAATTCTGTATTAAACTTTTTGAGTGATCAGTGAATTGCTTAATTTGTACTTTTCCTTTACATTTATCTGCACATCTTCAAAGTTTTTCTGCCTGTGATTATATCTTTAGCTTATTATTTGCAATAGTGTACAATAGATCCTAGTCTGTTCTGATACTGCACATTGCTTTTATCATGTCTGTCTTTCTAAGTATTTTTGTTGATCTGTTCCCTCTTCTATACTGTTCTAAAAGTGACACTTTATGTATTGATTGCTTTATAGTTTTCTCTGTTGGATACTTCCATGATGGCATTTGATTTCTTGTGGTAAGACTTTATCCGCTACTAATGCAGCTTCACAATAATATATTGTATTTACTTCTGTATATATCACATGAATTTCTGTTAATAGTCCTGATTACTGTGTTCATTTGTTTTTATCAGACTTCTAACATTTTTGATCTTATTGACTTTCATTATCTGTTTCTTTTGTCGATCTTAATATGTCTCTCCATCTCTATTAAATTAAGCAACTCTACCCTTATATCATTTTCTTATTAACTGAAGCGCATTCTTTATTTTCTGTTTCCTATGGGCATTCTACAGAAAGTTCTAGAACATCTTCCTGTGACTTACTCTGTTCAGCTGCATCCTGCGTTATCCGTTGCTCTTTCATATGGGAATTCACTGGCCTATCACTCCACAACATTGGCTGGATCAGAGTTCCCACTGTTTTCCTGATCCTTTCCTTGCTGTGCATCTCCATCTGAACGTTTGTACTGGTTTCCTACTGAAGGCTCCAGACTATCTTCATGTGGCAAGTGATTAGATTCTTCACATTCCACCTGCTTCTCCTTAATTTGGGGACTTATTGTTCCATCATGCTGTGACATTACCAGAGCTGGATTTTCTTCATGAAATCCTTCACTTCACAGGTAATTCATAACTACTACTATTTCTTTAATGTCTCCATTACTAATACTTTTTTCTATTTTCCTCCTTTGTTTTATTATTTTTGTATTGTGAATTTTTCATATCTGATGCCCTTGCCTGTATTCTCCTCAGATATATCTGGTGCTCATATTTTTGTATTGATTAGTTTTGGTTTCTCCTTTGCATAAATATTGCACCATATTAAATCTCTTTTTCTTTCCCATGTCCATATTTCTTCTTCAGATGTCTCCCACTACACCTGTTTCTCCTTATTTTGGAGATTCATTTTTCCATCATGCTGTGAAATAACCTGTCTTAGACTCTCTACACCAAATCCTTCTCGTTGCAGGTATTCCTATAGCTTCTGTTTGTTTAACTTCTACTTTACTGATCTTCTTTTCTGTGTTCCCTCTTTGTGATCTTATTTTTTGGATTTTGAAATTTTCCATATGAGGGTGCCTTTGCCTGTATTTTTCTTTAAATATCTTCGGAGCTGCTTTTTTGGTATTGATTAGTTTGGCTTTTTCCTTTGCATAAATAGTGCTCCATATCAGATCTCTCTTTCTTTCAAATGTCTTTGTTTATTTTTTATGCCTTTCAAAAATGTTTAGGTATTGTCCTTCATATTTTTCCACTTCCTCAGTTGCTACTTTTTCCAAATGTCCCAAGGTTTCTTGGTCTATATAATGATTTTCATGAATCTGTTGTATTAATGAACACAAATTTGTATTCAAAGCTTTTGACAGCTTTTCTTGTGCAAATAATTTTCTTTTCTTTAATTTCTCTCTTAATCTTTTTGAATATCCTGCATCCAGAAATTCTGAGCTTCTTGCATAATAGTAATAATGCAAAATGTCTTTCTTATCCTCAATAGTCCACTCTATCATCTTTTCTGGCCTGTCAGTTTTTGTATGTTTGTGGACTGCTACTTCCTCCTGAGCCTGCACTAACCCCACTGTAGAAATGTTTCCATGTCTTAAGGATTCTACACTGTCATTTTTTTGCTAGTCCTGGCATCAGTGTGCCTTCCAGGATTAGGCAATTTTTATCCTGACACTTGTGCACCCAGCTGCCTTTTTTATTTTTTAACCTACTTCTGTCCATGATATATGCTATATAAAATACAATCTATATATCAGTTTTATCTTGGTGAGATTTTGAAAAAAAAAGTATCTGCCTCCTGAAGGCACTCTCCAAGACTTGAGGATGAATTCATTTCCAGCAATACTACTCTACTTTGCTTGCTGATTTTATCATCTCTCCATTCAGACCATTTCCTGTTAGATTTCTTTCATTTTCCAGAAGATCATAGGAGTTACAAGGCAACTGATTCATGAGGCCGTTTCCACCTTGCCAGTACCCACCCTTAGTC
Organism: Protopterus annectens; assembly: GCF_019279795.1. Taxonomy (NCBI): domain Eukaryota; kingdom Metazoa; phylum Chordata; order Ceratodontiformes; family Protopteridae; genus Protopterus; species Protopterus annectens. The sequence continues at coordinate 431,192,394 of NC_056728.1, forward strand.
CTTACCTTTCTTTTCAAGGAAGGGCAAGCTAGCCATACCCATGGGTGAAATTATGAACACCCATGCAGTTGTCCAGCTTCTTTGTAAAGGCAGTTTTTGTCTCATGCTGCTTAACTTGGAAAGGAAGTTTGTTCTAGAAAAAGGGTAGGCACTGTATAACAAATATATTCCTCCACTTTGTCTTATTTATTTGTTGGAGATGATTTAGATCTCTGGCCCTAGTATTAGCTGGACTGTTTGATGTATTAGGAAATCAGAGTTTTTAGATTACTGGATCCCTTGTAGCCCTATAAGGAAGACACCAGCCCTATAAGGAAGACACCAGACATCCCTGAGAGATTTTATGAATTTGAGTATAGGGATGAGGCCTCCAGTCTTTCTTCATAGGTCAGATCTTTTAGGCCCCTGACCTTTTTATTTACATATTTGTGGGGTCTTTCCAGATGCTTGATATGTTAGTAAGGTGCATCCCAAATGGAGCATTGTACTCAGTGATGGATCCAATCAATGCTGAGTACTAGGAGGTGAGGATTTTTTTTTGACTTAGTAGAAACACATTTTGATATAGATGTCCAGGGTAAAAGAATGGCTTTGTTTTACAACACTACCCTATCAGTCATTCTGTGCAGAAACAGGCATGGCCAGAGTGATTGACATGCCTGATGTTTGGGATGTGGCATGCAAATGATGCCTGAGTGACAAGCCATACAGATCTGCCTGTGAAATTGTAAATATTCATTGTGCACTCGTGGGGTGCCCTTCTCCTCAAAGTAATGCAATCTTGGAATTGGAATACTTAGGTGATGAACTTACATCAAAACCATAGTAGTTGAGAGAATCGATTCTATAATTGTTTGTTTTGATATGTTTATTTTACTGTTATCAATTTGGACTGCTTAGACAACAGCTGTAAAATATTGCTCATTTAATTTGTACAGTGGTACTTCCCCAAGGCAATAACCAGAAATGTATGATTTGTACACCAAACTCAGGTGCTACTACCCCCACCAACAACACAATAGATATATAGATAGATAGATAGATAGATAGATAGATAGATAGATAGATAGATAGATAGATAGATAGATAGATAGATAGATAGACAGATAGAAGCATGTCATTTATCTATACCACATATATCCCAAACAGGGAAGTAAAGATGCAGTCTATGTATTAAAAGGAGTACACCAGAAGCCTTTAGGTGAGTAACTAGCAATAGTACATCAGACACATATCACTCTGGAAGTAGCTAGTTAACTTCTATTCTGGCTTACTGATACCTTTCAGATTATTTACATGTTTGAAAACTAGAGCATTTGGTGCAGGCAATATATTTCCCCTTAAAAATTAATTTGCACACCATAACCTATATGGTGTACATTCCCAGCTACACCCTTACAGGTATCTACAGGGAGCTTTTAAACTACATTATAAAGACAAGTTTATTCTGGATGTACTGGTTGTAGGATATCCAAAATATAACCGCACAGAATGCCGTGTTCTTTGTTCTGCTTATTTAACCTCCACCTTTCTTAAAGCAAGTGTTTCATTTTTATCACACTAGCAAAATACAGACTGTTATTAAAAATTTTACACAATGAATTGACTCAGTTTTGCTGGAAAGCACATAAGTGCATACTCTATGACTCTGTAATTACTTTGAGTGTGGCATAACACTTGTCAGGCTGCCTGTGTGTTACACACTTAGTAAACACTTGGGTGCTCAGTAATGTGTGACAGCCCCCGTAAGCACACATTCTAGCATTCAGTGACTCCAGTCATCATCCACTGAAAACGGCATCTGTTATTACCTAACTAAAGCTCATCTCCTGTGGCTCCTCCATGAAACAGTGAGACCTTGTGGAACATATTTGTATGTGGGCAAGAGTAAATCAAATAAACTTTCTGGATAAAACCCAACATTAGTTATACAAGCATCTCTCATGGTTAACTCATCAACTAAGTTTTGTCAAGGCAGATCAGCTGGAACAATACAGAGTGTCTAAAAGAGAGATACAGACTTCTTAGATATAGTTATACCATATACATATTGAGAACATATCTAGTAAGCAGCCACAAAGTTGTTCTAACTTAGCCTGCTATAATTTACTACCATTTGAATGTAATGTCAACATTTTACCCTAAACTGCTTACTAATAGTAGCATTTAATTTTGAACAGAATACTTGCATAATTGCTGTCAGTAAGTAGCAGTAAACAAAGTCTGTGTAATTACCACAATGGCTACTACAAAAGTACATCATTGCAAAATCCTAACAAAAGACTAATGACCTCGTAACGGCACTCCTGATCTATTAGACCTACATACACTCACGATAGAGATACAGCCCACCTGTAACGGACAAAGTCAACATAGGTACATAAATTACTCCTTTTAGCTTTAATGTAAAAAATACAGTTACATACAGTAGTAAGCAGACATCAGTGTATGCCTTTTTCTTCTACAGAATCAAATATACATCAGTTGAAGACAATGGTTTGACTGAATACTCAGAAACATTTTTACAGTGCAATTGTTTACCCGTGCATCTTGATTTTTATTCTTGAAACAAAGCTGGAATGCATTACCGTGCCTTATACCTTACTCAGAAGTATGCTGTTGTTGGCGATGGTCTTTCCGCTTTTCCCGGTTAGGGGTCGCCATAGCAGAATTCCGGTCTGCTAATGATTGGCAGTAGATTTTCACGAATGCCAAGGTGCCAGCTCAACGTCCAACTTTCAACGAAGGCATGCCCATTTACGCATATGAATGTAAAAAGGAAACAAAACAAAAACTTTACCTTTCCATAGTTACTTTTCTCTATATATATTAATTGTAGCAAATACTTATGTTGAGCTTGTATGTTTCTGAAAATATTTTTTTATCTCTCTTTAATCTTCCTCTGACACTGTTACTCTCTCAGCTTGGTTCCCAGTTTAAGAATATATATTCCTAGGTATATACTTTACAGCACTCCTGGGATTATTGTGACAGCATTTCTGTGCCTATTGGAAACCACTGCTAGAAGAGACTCTGGGCTTAGCCAGTTAACAAATACTTTACTAGCTATTATTATTATTATTATTATTATTATTATTATTATGTTATGATGCTGCCTTACTTCTGTGACTACAGCAGTTTGCATTTGTGTATGGAATTGTTTAACACGATAATCACTCTGGCTGAGTCCTGGCTGAAAAAGTCCTTGGGACCAGCCCACCCACCTAATTAACAAAGGAGAGATAAGAGTGATCTATGGATGGATAGATAGATAGATAGATAGATAGATAGATAGATAGATAGATAATGATAAATCATTCTAGATACATATATCTGAACCCCTATACCCACAGAACAGCTTTACTTTTATTTTCTTGTGCATTTTTTTCTGATAGTTCCTGTGGGTGAATTTAGGCTTTGTTTTACGACACTACTCCACCAGTTGTTCCATGCAGAAATATAAATATTGCTATTGCTATAATCCATATTAACTTTATGCAAATACATTGCCTTTATTTTTCAAGTCACTGAAAGCAGCTTCTGCACTCCTAGGAAAAAAAATACATAAATACATATTCCTAGTCAGAATAAGCAACATACAATTTAATAGTTATTCTTCATCCAGCAATCCCGAATGAATATTCATGTGGAGGAAGCACATCTAATAATGTTTATTCACACATATAGAAAAAAAACATCATGTGCAGGGTGTTGGGTGGGGTTTGGGCTGTCCTTGCATCCGGTGGGGTACTGTTGTAAAACAAAGCCAAAAGAGCTTCCTAACCACTGTTGCAGTGCAATGATTAAATACACGTGAGGTGTCCACCCAAGTCTCTCACAACCTTTTCAATATAAAGTGGTGTGTTATAAATGCTCTTAGCTGGAGCAAGATGGTACATCCAAATGCTACAATCTTGAATTTGTTGGCATTGAGCCTGAGCCCATTTTTAGTACACTAGCTATTGACAAGTGTATGGTCCTGCTGAAGTGTCTGTATGTAAGAGTGGGGGTTGATGATGGCTCCCAATGTGCAATCTTCCATGAACTTTGTTTACCAAAAATCCTCATTCTATAAGTAGAGAACTGAGAAGTAGATGCTGAACAGCTGAGGAAACATCACAAATCCCTGCAGAGCTGTGTGTGTCCTGTCTCTAAGGCAGTTTGCTATCCACCTAACCACGTATGTGTCAGTTTGGAGATCCTTCAACATGTTTATTATATTTGCATTTGGTATGGTTTCAAATGTCAAAGTACACTATGTAGACAGCTTGCCCAGAGTCTACAGCCTGAGTAGCCCTCTCAAAGAAGTTCACAAGAATCATTAGAAAGGATCTACATTTGATAAAGCTACACTGCTGGGAATCGAATCTGATAAGATTTTTGATATCATAGTTAATTAGGTCAGTTATGATACATCCCATGGCCTGTCAAATATGACTAGCTAAGCTAATGGTTCTTTAATCTTTGAGGTTTGTGGTGAAACCACCCTTGTGTAGTGGCATCACAACAGCTGTCCACCACTCCCACAGGATAAACCCAGTTGCTAGGCTCAGGTTGAAGAAGATGAGTCAACCAGTGTTTGTTTACTAGTTATCAGGCGCTATGGATAACTTATTTTGGAGTGTACCTTCAGTTCATGCTCTTTCATGATGGTTGGTGGTTTGATTTCATCAAGGATAAATAGTTTTGGAATAGATGTCTCTGGGATAAAGTTATTGTGAAATAAATTTGCCAGTATCTTGACAATAACCACTAGATCAGTGTATTTAGTACTATTATGAATAAGCTCAGAGTAATGTTGAATATTATTTCTTATTTTTTGACATTACTAAATAAGGATTTGTAATTGTCTTTAAGATTCTGTAACTAGTCTAGGTTTGTGGAAAACCTTTGTCTTTCCTATGTACTTTTTTAGCTTTGTATCTAATTTTTTATATACTCCTGATTTAGGGGTCATTTGTTCTGCTTTACAGGTTTAGGAGTTTCTTCCATTCATTACATAGTTTATTAATGCTTGAGAACCACCACACTGGCTTGCTTTCAGATCTCCTCTTTTGCTTGGATCTAGTTGAGACCACCAATTTAATACATATGTACAAATGTGAGTAGAATTTCTTTCCATAGTTCTTTGTAGTATAGGCAATACCATTATACCTGAATTTTTGAATTTAGAGACTTCATCATAAAATTTTTGGAGATTTGTACAACTGAACCCTTTGAATACTGTGATATTTGAGTCTAGTAGTTTAGAGTTTCTAATGGAGAAGGTTACTGGTTTGTGGTCTGCCTTAACCAGTGAGGTAGTGCATACAATTGCTCAGTTTACTAAGACCACGTTCAGTATACTCTGTATTCTAGCAGGATATTTATCTAGTCCATGGGCTTTTTGTTTATAAAATCTAAGAATTTTTGTGCATATCCTGTGCTGCTGCCATAGGTCTCACAGTTCATCATTGGCAGTCATAATTACCTAGAATAACAGCATTCCTTGCTATTGGGACTTCATCAAGAATGTTGAGGAATGCTGGGAGATTTTCTGGAAGCATGAAGGAAGTCCTGTAGCATGTTATGAACTGATAGCTGATGTTATTTAGTATGATTTTAATCTCTATAAGCTCCACTTGAGGGCCTCTAGATATCTTTCTTGTGGTAATGTGGTCTGTAATAAATATAGATGCCATTATAGCTCCCATCAGGTCTAAATGAGTGGTCAGCACAAAACACAGGTGTGGAGGGAGTACTCTCTGGACACTTAAACCAGGTTTACAACACATGGATAGATGTGAGCCAAATGCAGCAGGGCATCAAGGTCTGGCAGTTTGTTGTTTAGACTCCTAGCATTAACTAGAAGCACTTTGATATGGTTCAATGGCTGATTTGTTTTAGAAGTTAGGTTGAGAGATTTACCGGCTGGGCAGTGCCTAAAAAGGGGTACAATGGAGGCTGCAAAAGCTTTCACCAATATGGAAGATGCACATTGTTCGTGGTGATGCAACAACAGTTTTCTAGCATCCCATCCCATTCCAATACATACTGGATACCCCTAGAATGACAGCAGGTGTCTAGCCAATTAATAAAGTCAAACAGCTTTTTTATAACTTGGCATCATTTTTGGTGATGAAAAGATTTCACTTAATACTAGCGTCTTTCCTGCATCTGTGACATGCATGGAGAAGTCTGCCATGTCTCTCTCCATATCCCTCAGGATTCTGCATGCCAGGTTACTTACCACAGTATGGGCCCCTACCATGCTACATTCATTTTGTCTGGTTTATGCATCCTATGGGCCCTTCTCGCTTTGGCAGTCTTGACTCCTGAAAGACAGTTCACTGTCACCCTGCTTTTGTCCAGCCTTGTTAGTGTTGAATCTGTGTGCCTAAGTATGGATGCTAGTATATTTCTATTTCTGTTTGAAAATTGCTTTGGTGTAATTAGTGTAGGATGTGCTATTACCTGGTGACTCTTAGCTGTGCTGTCACTAATTGATGCTGCAATGTTTAGTTTACAGTGGGCCTTGCACCTACTAATCTGTTGTAGTTTGAGCAAGGATTTTTTTAATTGTTCAGCATATAATTTAGTGTAGTTAAGCTTAGTGTGTGGTATAAGTGAGTGATGCTCACAGGATGAGTTTGTTTGTGAGAGTATGGCCTCAGATTTGACTAAGTGCTTGCGTCTCTCCTAAACAGACAGTGATGAGTTAAGTAAGAGATCATTATCTGTGAGCATCAGGCAATTCTTATATTGTCTGAGTAATCCAACAGCTATGAGGCTGTCAAAAGAGAGTGGGCTAGTTGGCATACCTTCCATTTTGACCAAGGATGTGAGATGAATCAAGGATGAATAAGAGAATATAATAGTGTTGTGGTTCTGGGTTAAAGTATTAATTAAGGGCAATAGTAGACACACATTAATTAAGGTTTGAACACTATGTTAACCATATGCAATCTATAGTCTAGTCTAGCCTAGCAATACAAATGGTTTGGTGGGTAAATAATAGAAGATAATAGAGTTTTGGCAATTATTTTATGCAAAGTTTTCTGTTTCTACGGTCTTGTAACTTTGGGGAGTTATAATCCAAATTTCAAGAAATAGTGAACTTTATGTGCTGCAGATATGTGCATATTTGAGAAACCAGCTTTATTTTCTTATCAGCAATGTTGCGTTTCCACTGAACGCAATTAGGGTTGCCACCTTTTCAAATGGCCAAAGTGGGACATTTCTGGTACAAACATCAGATTTTACAGGCCGACACCACCCACGGGTCAGTACAAAGGTTTAGACTTTTTTTTTTGCCTAAATAAAAGCTCATTAGCATTTGTTTTATTTTATTATTTCTTATGACATTTTCTACATTTTTTAGGTTTAGATGAATAATAAATGTTTTATTATGATCATTTAAAATAATAGGTTTTTAATTTTGTCCTCATCACTCAGGACATTGCCATTTTACAAAGTGGGACAGGTGGTAACCCTAAACGCAATTGCATAATTTAAGCAGTTCACGTTATTTTTGCATTCTCTTCCTCTATATCACAGACAAGATTTACTAAAAGTAAGGTTTTATGAGAAAATAATTACATTTAACTCAACTTGATGATGTTTTTCTGTATGTTTTACTCAAAAACAATCCCAATCTTCATTCAGCCCATCAGAGTTTTAACCGAAAATGAGTATAAAACGCTCATTGTATGGTATCAGTTTGTTTATATCTTTCAGCTTTCCCCGGTTAGGGGTCACCACAGCGGAACTCAGGTCCGCTAATAATTGGCAGTTGATTTTTACGTACCGGCTTTCCAGGCCTGACGCACAACCTTCAACGAAAGTACGCCAACGCCCATTCACGCATGTCTCCACGCAGAAGACGTTCTAGCTGAAAATCGAACCGGACAGCGTCTTACTGTAAGGCAACAACGCTACCGCACCACCACTATCGCGTGTCCTTTTGTAAACAAAAACAGATTGTTTTGTCTCAACTGTTTGATTAGTGCAGATAAATTGATTTGTTTGAACATTGTGCTCAGTCCAGTTATTTTCTGCATTGACTAGTTTAGTGTAACTTCAGCTGTGCCAATTGCTAGTACACATTGCAAACTGTACTGGTCTCTGCCTGTGTATCACATTTTATTTCCTCTGCAATTATATCAGGACATAAATGGTCTGTTTTGTATGCAAACTCCGTACATCAGTATAAGTCTATGCTAACCGAAACAGTTCCTAAAATATTTATGTAAAGGTTAGTGAGAAGAAAATGTAATCCATGCCATAAAAACAGTTGCCTTGTAACCTGATCAAAAAGTTATCTAACCTCTGTAGAAAATGTGCAGATTTTCTTGTGACATCATATATCCACAAATGCCTTTATACTTTCTTGTTTCTGTTTCAACTGAAACAACCTTCCCAGCCAGTTTACTAGTAGCTTGGCCAGGTGTTGTACCATAGTAAATCTGAATATCATGTAAATACAGGTGATATTAATAATGCAACAATACAAAGGACATTAAGTTTATTCCCTTTTGAATGTTGCAACAATAATGATGGTACTATGGTCCCAAAAATGAAGGAATAAAGTAGTTCATTTCATTTTCATATACATTTTGAGAAGAATTAGTGATTAAAATGTTGATGTAATTCAACAAATTGACTACTCATACAGAAGGCTTTCTTTATTTACAGTGTTTGTGGTCATATTTAGAATTTTTATAACAGTTTGTAGCAGCCAAAAGCTATGACAAACCAAAGATCAGCTTAAAGAAATTTACTGATGGTAGAAAAGTGAATAGAGTGAGGCACAATGTAGAAATAATTTGTACAAAAGTCATTGCAATATTATGAACACACACGCACACACAAATAAATATATATATATATATATATATATATATATATATATATATATAAAATTTATATCACGTTATCAAAAGATGAAAATAGCGAACGCTATTTCATCGGTCCCAAAACATCTAAACATGAAAATATCGAACATTCAGAACAGCAAATTTTTTCCCATGGAAAAATTTCACTACTCTGAAATACATACACACAGCACAAGCACATCAAACAAAAAGCAACCACACACATACACTTAAATTCCTACAACTAAAGCTACACTAAACTAAATATACACTACTATCTACCCACTTACCTTAACCCAAACCCTAACCCTAAGGTCCGTCACTATCGCACACTCACCTAACCTGCGCCCTAACCCTAACTCTCTTAACCCGCCTCTAACCCTAACGTACAAACAATCGCACACTTACCTGAACCTAACCCATAACTTTCCACCACAGCGCTAAGAATAGTGAAGCCACAGAAACGGCCAACCAAATTCTTTCCCGAGGAAAGAATTCACTGTTCTGCAGCTTCACTATTCTTAGCATTCGCTGAATAGTGTTCGATATCAGAATATTTGAAGTTTTAATACTTCGATGTTCTGATATAGACCCTATATATATATATATATATATATATATATATATATACACACACACACACATATATATATATATATATATATATATATATATATATATATATATATACACACACACACACACACACACACACATATATATATATATATATATATATATATATATATATATATATATACAGAGAGAGAGAGAGAGTCATAAAAAAATGCCATTTGCTAAAAGTACTGACCAAACTAATAGCGTGCATGGACCCACCTATTGTCTGAACTCCTGCATAATCAGTTGTTGGCCTCAAACTAAGTGACCTACCTCATGATCAGTGTAGTAATAACCACCCCCTGTGAAGCTAGATAAGAGATGGCATAATATAAATTTAAATTTTTACATTCTGGAAGGCCCTGCATTGCTTTCATAGAATATTTAAAACACATATTGATTCACGATCTACTTTGAGATTGACTATGGATAGTTTAAACTAAATCTATTCATTAATCTCTGAAGATCATAAACCTAGACACTTACTACTCTCTACTTAGGAAACTGAAATTGTTAATTCTGAGGATCTACAAGCAGGTGACATTCATCCCAACCATGGCCCAAATAACACTACCACTTTTAACCCCATCAGTCTCCCACCCTCCAGTTCTAATCTACTCTCCAAACCCCCTAACTCTCTATAGCTCACCTTAACATCCGTAGTATTAATAATAAAATTACCCAGCTCCATGCTCTGCTAGACATACACTCATTCGACATCTTTTGCCTGTCTGAAACTTGGCTTAAACCAGCAACCCAAGACAGAGAGATTATTCCCCCTGGCTATAACATCCACAGACTGGACTGTAAAGCTAAAAAGGGTGGTGGGATAGCAATTATTTACAAAACAGGGATGCAAATTACTGTCTTACATGAGAAACGTCCCTCTGTAAGTAATGCCGAAATCCTTATCTCCAAACTTCGGCTTAATACCCATAAATCCATCTACATAATCTGTTTATACCTTCCCCCTGGAAATAACATCAGTACCCTAGAAGAGATCCTCAGCTGGCTCTCCATTCATTTCCCACAAGAAACCATAGTCCTTGGCGATGTCAACATTAACTGGATAACCTGCACCTCAGTAGACCCTCCCGCCCTCTTAAATCTCCATGGTTTTATACAAACCATTCAAGCTCCCACTAGAACTAACAAACCTGATAACAAATAAAGCATATTAGACTAGATTCTGATTAATCGTCACCACCTAACTTATACAGTAGGAACACTACCTGATGACTTAAGTGACCATGTGCTTACTTACTTAATCAGACATAAAACTGATACCCCTAACCCAACTAAATTCAAAATGGTCAGAACTAATAAAAACGTTAACCTTGAAACCTTCAAAGCTGAACTTAAAGCCTGTAAGTGGTCCCCTCTTAAGCATCTTCCACTGGATGATGCTCTCTCATACTTCAACTCAAATCTATACTAGACTCAAACACTCCCTTAAGATCTGTCAGAATTAGCTCAAAACCCACACCTTGGCTATCAAAGGACACAGGGCATAAAATTATTCTGAAAAATAAACTCTGGACTAAATACCGTAGATCTAAAGATCCCATTGACCAACTAAACTTTAGGCAATTAAGAAACATTACAAAAACAGCCATACATCTAGATAAAAGAAACCACTACTGCCATCTACAACAGGCTAACCAACATAATCCACAAAAGTTCTGTGCAGGGATAAATAGACTCTTAAAGCCTGGCCACTCTGACACCCCATGCCCCTCAGGCACTTCCCTAAACAACCCAAAACAAACTGCTGATGCCTTCAACACATTCTTTACTGAAACTGTCCAGTCTCTATCTAATCAACTTTCCCCTGATATCCCCTCCCTGTCCACCTCCTCTAATACTTCTATTCCCTTATTTCAACTGCAACCTGTACCCACATCACTAATATGCTCTCTGCTCCACAAACTGAAATCCTCCTCTCCATCAGCTGACCAGCTACCAGCTCAATATCTAAAAATTGCAGCTAAAACATTAGCCTATCCCATTTCCATCCTAATTAACAGAACCATCATTGAAGGCTACATTCCTTCAATCTGGAAAATATCACATATTATTCCCCTGCATAAAGGTGGTAACTCAACTGAACTCTCAAACTTCCGACCCATAGCCTTACTCTCCCCCTAGCTAAAATCATGGAAAAATGCATCCAAAAACATCTTCTAAATCACCTCTTAAATTACAATCTACTAGCTGACTGTCAACATGGCTTCAGACCATTCCACAGCACCACAACTGCCCTCCTTTCCTTCACAGACTGCATCAACAAAAACCAGAATAATAGCATCCCTATATCTGCTCTCTTTATTCTATCCAAAGCCTTCGATATGGTCAATCACGAGATACTAATAAACTTACTTAAATCTTTTGCACTAGACACAAGTGGGATATAGTGGTTCCACTCCTATCTTCATAACAGACAGTAGGCAGTTCTTTGGCACAATAACTTATCTAACCACCTACCCATTTCCCTTGGAGTTCCCCAAGGCTCAATTCTTGGCCCTCTTCTGTTTTCAGTTTTCATTAATGATCTTCATACTACTATTCCTCTTGCAACCTGTATACAATATGCAGATGATTCAACTCTGATTTGTTCTGCCTCTTCCCCCTCCGAACTTCACTCTATCACCCAACAGACATTCCAAACTGTAGAAATGTGGTTCCTAAAGCGATGCTTAATCTTAAACCCCAAGAAAACCATATTATTACTTTTCTCCCCATCCATAAATCCTCTCCACTCAACTTCTCTGTCTTGTCAAGTAATGGCACCTATATTTCCCCCGACCCAACCACCAGGCTCCTACGAGTGGAGATTGACAACAATCTAAGCTTTGACACTCACCTTAACAACACTATAAAACTAGTTAACAGAAAACTAGTCTCATTGTACAGAATTAAACCATTCCTTACTCCACTTACCAGAGCATCCTTCGCCCACTCACACCTAATTTCCACCCTCCTTTATGCCTCATCTATCTACACTAATCTGTCCAAAACTAACCTCAGCAAAATGGCTGTTGCCTATAACAGTATTGCTAGATTTGCCTCTGGCTCTATTTTTAGAACTCACCACTGCATAAACTTAATCCAATTAGGATGGCTTGAGTTACAAAACCTGATTTTATTTCACCAACTCTCCATAGCCCATAAAATCCTGTATAAACCCTTTAATACTCCCATACTCACTACTCTTACTACTCCTTACTGCAATCTTAAAAGCCTCCGTTCTTCTAATAAACTTCTTATTTCCACTTGTAAATCCTATAACATGTTCTCAAACACAGTAGGAAAAATCTGGAACTCCCTTCCTGACAATCTCACTGCACTCTCTTCTCCTCCCTGCTTTAAATCCCAACTCAAATCTCACCTCAAAACCCACTGGCTCTGCCCATGTACTAACCCTGACTAGCTTTCGATATCCTCACAAGTACTTCCTTTTTTCTGATTACAGAACTTCAATTGACACTTCCCTATTTCTTCTATCATGCTCAATTTGTACACCTTTTAAATTTATAGTTTTTTGTAGTTAATTTCTAATATTTCGTCTGCAAATATATGCTAATGAATATTCTCATAGCTGATTGTTTTTTTCTCTGTTATTAATGTATGCTTTTGGAGCTTTTCTCCCCGGGCCTCTGCTGAAAATGGACATATATCCAGTTGGACCAGCCCGGTCAACAAATGTAAAATAAATGTAAAATAAAATAAAATAAATGTGTTAACTGCTTCCTATGCAGCTTACATTTTGGTGAAGGGGAGAGCTGCATTGTCTAGCCCACCAGTACTGAGGTGTGATCTATCTTTATCATAATCATTCAGTTTTCATTTTAATTTACGTAATTCCCACATACCTCAAAGACTTCATTAATCCCCTTATTATCCTTACCTAAAAACACACATTGCCTACATAAGCTATTAGTCCTGGACACACTTTCCCACAACTAACTATATTGCCTTCCAAATATTCTTTTCTCAAATGCATTAGCAGATGATCTATAACTACACAAAAGAGAACTTAAACTCCATTAGAATTAATTTTACACTTTTAACTTCTAGAATCACCTTTGACCTCAAGCTATCAAGTGTGACATAGAGATTTCAAACACAGTACACATTAAGAACATCTTACCTCCAAGTGAAGAACTCACAACTGCTTCTCTTGTCCTCGCTATTCTTGTCTGTTGTTCATCCTTTTTGTTAACGTTGTCTCATAACTTCTTGACAAGCTCAGAATTGCTTATCACCATAGCTCATGTTGAAGATCAAACCATAGTACAAACACATTGTGTATCCTTACATACAAAGAACTGATTAGAACCAGAAAACTAACTATCCTTTACACCGCTGTCTAATACCCACTCCATACTCCATCACCCTTACAAATGTCCTTCTCTCCATCTTCTTACTCAGTGGCACAACCTTACCCATTATTTCTGATAGTTATACAACATCCTAACCAAACCCCTCCAGATCATGAATGGCATGGAGATTTCTTCTCTCAGCTGTTGTTTCAAAATCATGGAACAAGCTCCTATTAACCTTATGATCCAGTACAAACACTATCTCTTTCAGGATATTAATCAAATACCACTGGTTCACTCTTGTATATGCAGCAGCACTCCTTTCTTGGCAAATCATTCTGTCCTATCTTAGTGCATAAATTCCCTTTCCTGATGTTTTCCTTTCCCCACAGACTCCATAATTTACTTGTACTTACCTCTGCTATCAGAACTTGGTCTCTTTGTCTGTTTAAGCCAAAGTGTATTTATTTCTATCAACATTACATCTTACCATGCATTATTATAACCCTTATATTTGCAAGTTCTTACTTTACATGTTATTTTTATGTAAGTTGTCTATTTGTATCAACTATTAATTTTAACTGTAGTTATTAAAATGTATTTACATAACCACCTCTTACATAGCTATGCATCTAACTGATGGTGTAGCTTTTGCAGAGATCCCCCCCCCCCAGGCTTCTGCTGAAAATAGGGTCTGCCCAGTTGGGCATCCTGGGTCAACAAGCTAACATAAATAAATGAATGAATAAATTAAAAAAAGACAATGTTATAATGTAATTGTTCCATAATTCAATAAAATCAGTTGGTTCTGACAGAAGATGTTAAAGCAATTCCAAATATGTGTGCTGAAGGGTAAAAGAAATTCATAAACTCAAAACACAGGGATTAAGCAACAATGTCAGACCCAGTTATGGACATCATTACTTATTCGCTGAAGTTCTTGAAGTGTTCCACCATTAGAAGCTTGGGTACCATGAGGGTCAAAAACAAATAAAAGAGATATTAGACAAAAAGAAGCTAGCAACAAGGATGAAGCCTAAGCCAGCTGGCCAGGATGCTAAGACTGAAAAGGTACTCGATTAAATCATGCACTGGCTCAAAGAAATGAAAACTATAAGCAAATGAGTAATGACTAGTACAACCACTCTTGATGATGTACTTTTGTATTAGGCTGTACAGCATGCTAGAAGATGAAAAAAGGGAGATTTCTCTGCACTGCTTGAGAGGATGTTGGAACCAGTGTTGCAGGTTTTATGAATAAAGTCATATGGAATTAGTCACTCCCCTTACTGCTAGAAACAAACCCTTTGAAAAGAAGGAAAATACTCTAAGAACCATATAGAAAAAAAGTAACTTCAGTGGTCAAACAACCAAAGAATCTGTTTTGATTAAGATTTCTCACTGATCAAAGTGAAATACAGAAAATAACATCTTTCATATAAAAAGCTTTTGACTACAAAAATTATTAGGCTAGTTCTTATGTATTCAGCTAAACCTAAACATATGATAAGAAGTAGAGATTGTTGAGACCTCCGCAGTTACTGTTAATGGAACAGAAATTATGGGTCTCTGTACAGAAGGAGAAATGCTCTAATATCTTGTACCGTAAGAAAAGTACTTTCTAGTTTAGCTATCTCATTAAGTCTGTTTGTGCAAAGGAACAAAAAGCACAGAACAAGACAATAAAGGCTGCAATAAAATAAAAGGAAGAACTTTGCCTATATATTTGGAGAGGTGAATGTGACAGTCAAAAACAGAGCTCATGAATAAAGGTTTATATGGATAACCATACTGACTCATTTCGAAAAATAGACAAAAAGACCCAAGGACAGCCAGACACTCCAGTATAAATCCATCTTTAATACCAAGGTAAAAACCTGAGCACTTTCATAGCAAAGCTACTTCATTAGATGTATATTACAAACACAAAAACAGCTCATAAAATATTTAAAAGGATCACATGACTACAATTCATTCATTCTTAAAGATACAAACTAATATAATATATTCATCTAAATGTATATCTAACAACAAATATATAAAAAACACATTAATAGGATATGTTAAAAACTATTAAACACTGTAAAAAAACAGTAAAAAATACAAAAAGCTATATTATTTCCTATGTAATGGTCTAGCTTTAAGTTTCAGTTTGATAGGTACTCTGTCACTGAGGCCATGCCCATAATCTCCACATAGTCTGGCTATCCATTTTGCTTCTGACTGCTCAGTTAGGTTCCTGATATCACCCTTTCTGATGTTCTCAAAAAAATGTCCTACCACCATAAACCTGAAGAAATGTGCACTGTCAGTATTTAAAATATGCTTGGATAATGCACTCACTGTGCTACCCTTGCCAATATGATAGTAGTGTTCCTTAATCCTGTCCCTAAGGGCTCTATCAATTTTAGCAATATAGAATTTTAAACATGCAGGGCAATAAGCTAAGTAGACCACATGAGCAGTACTACACATTGCATAAATATTGAATCTATAAACTCTGTCCTGATCCGGATGTTTAAATACTTTACTACTATCAATATACTTGCACGCATGTCAATGCCTGCATGCAGTAGTACATTTAATGTCATGATCAGGTGTCTTATTCCTAGGATAGCAGAGACGTCATCTCAAAGATGTCATGTTCTTATAGACAAACTTCAGTTTAGTGTCTACTATCTCTTTGATGTCATCGTCTGTTGTCAAAATGTTCCAGTGTTTTTCAATAATGTCCCTATATTGTCTTATATCACTGAAATAATATAGGCACACTTTTAATTTATAATCATTCTTCTTGGACATTGAGTCCGTATTACTGCTATATTTTTTACCAAAATAGGGCCTATCTTTACTAGTTCTCAAACTGGATACTAACTCAACACTCTCAGTAACATCATCCTGTGCATAACCCCTGGCAGTGAATGTTTTCATTATACTACAGGTCTGCTGTGTGAATTCAGTGTCATGCACACTCAATCTGAAAGCTCTATAAACCTGGCTTCTAACCACACTTTTAAAAATATGCGATGGGTGCATGCTTTCCCTAAATAAAAGATGATTGCAATGACATGACTTTCTGTATAACTTTGTTGAAATACTACCTTCTGAATCTATCAGTACCTTTACATGCAGAAACTCTACATAGTTAACTGATTTTTTTTTTTTTGCATTTTTTTGTACAATAAGAAATATAGAACTCCAATGCCTGGCATTACTGACTGTAATCATGAGTGATTTACTAGAAAATCATAAAAGCTATGAGGGACAAGACAAACATTCAAAGCAAATTCAGGAATATTCTGCAAAAACAGAGATATTTGAGAGGTATGGATAGCACTCAAAAAGGAATGTCTGTTCGCAATAACCCATTACAAGATTTTTGGATGTGCGAGATTTTAATTGATACAGTTACAATTTTCTGAATGCTATTATAACTGTCTATGAACAAGTCTCAACAGAAGACTTTAATAATTTGTAGTTTCAGTGACTGAGATAATTTAAACTACATATCCTTAAATTCTTAAGCTGAATCTTCTTCATTTTAAGGCATGCTAGTATGCTTTTATATTACTATGACAACCATAGCACCAGCAAGCAAAATGATTAAAGAAACTGCAGCCATAGTCAACTTTCTTTCTTCAAAATGTGGAACACTATACTGCCTCTTATAAGGCTGAACAAATTAACAAAACATAAAACATTTACTAATGACTAGTAAGAACTTTTAAATATTTATCTTACATATTTATAAGGTTGATAGAATAGCAAGCTTTGCATTATCAAGCATTTTCTGAGGGATACAAAATCTGAAACTCGCATGCCTGTCATTATCTGATGACTACTGTCTGCAATCATTTGCTAGAAGCAATAAATTGTGCTAGGAGGAAACCAAACTACCTCTCTGTTTCTTTGATCAAAAATTCTGGACAAAGCCAAAAATAATGAGAAACAAAAAGGGACAATTTTTAAATATTATTTTATATATTTCTTAATCAGATAAACCTGATGGGTAAACTGACCTTTATCAGAGGCAGCCTGGGAGTACTGTCTGGTTAAGTGTCTTGCTCAAAGTCACAAAGCTGTAACATGGAGGTAAAAGGTTTCAAACCTTGTACCTTTGACTACAGGAAGTTGTTTATTAATGTAAGTAACAAACAACTTCAAATCACTTAAATGTTAACAAAACAAAATGTGCTGCATGGATGTGAGTTCTCGGAACAATAAAAACTATGAAACTGCAATGACTGGTATTACTGACTGACAGTAATCCTTGGTGATTTATCAGAAAAAAAAGAAAGTATGAGGAAAATCAAAGAGGTTCTGCAAACCTGGTGACAGATAAGAGGCAAACTACTCTAATTCAACTACAAATGTTAACAGAAAAACAGATTTTGCATCAGCATATACTTTATGGACATTTGCACAACAAAAACCTATGCAACTCTAATAGCTGGCATTTCTGACTGAGAATACGCTTTAGTCATTTTTAACTCTTAGTGGGGTATCAGAAAATGAAGACATGAGTAAAAGTCTGGTGGTTAGTTTACAGGATTTAGGCTCTAAAGTCTTAGTGAGCTGCTTCCTCTAGTGAAGGGTCCAGGGTTTGATTCTTTCTACCTCCATTTGCCTACTGTGTGACTTTGAGTAAGCCACTTAACCGGATAGTGCTCTTGGGTTCATAGGTTCATAGGTAGGTACTAGGCTATTGGCCCTAGGGCCTATACAAGCATAGCCAAAAATGTAGCCTGGCTTTCGCCACCCAAGAAAATTATTTTCCTGTGCCCCTGTCAAGCAGAACCACAGAATTGATCCCCGGGGTGAATTTCCTATTACCCATCCAATCATCAAGATTTTTCTTGAAGAGTGCTAATGAGGAGCTCTGTTTGACATATATAGGTAGTCTGTTCCAGAGTATGGAAAGTCTCTGGGACAGGAATCTATCCCTCCAGCATGTTCTGTTTATTGTGGTGACAAGGTTTAGGTCCCTAGAGCATGTAGCTCGGAGGGATTGGGATTTCTTTAAGTGGAGCATGTCCAACAGCTCTGGGTTTAACATAGCTTTGTATGTTAGGCAGAGATCGCCTCTGAGTAGGCGATATGTGACGGAGTAAAGCTGGAGTTTTTTGAGACGGTCTGCGTAAGGCATCTGTTTGAGGCCGGTAATCCTCTTTGTGAGGTATTTTTGCAGCCTTTCCAGTTGTTGTAGATGTCTTGTGAGTACATACCAAAAAGGGCGTTGTACTCTATAATGGGTCTAATGAGTGATGAGTAGAGGGGAACAATGACCTCTTTTTTTCTGGATGAGAAACCTTTTGTGATGAGGTGTGCCACATAGAAAGATTTCCTGACCACTTTGGTGATGTGATTGTCAAAGGAGATACTACTGTCCACCTGTGTCCCAAGGTCTCTTATCACACTTTCGGTGTTAAGTAGACTACCGCCTATGTGGTAGTTCACAGGTACAGAATTTTTACCAAAGGAAATGACAGTGCACTTTTTGGCATTGAGCTTGAGACCATGTCTTTGACACCAGGCATCTGTCTCAGTGAGGCCCTTTTGTAGGATGTCCACATCGTTAGGAGTTTCAGTTATAGATCCTAGTTTACAGTCATCTGCGAATTTAGTTAGCCAAAGACCTTTTGTGTTAGCCTGTACTTCAAAGAAGTAGATACCAAACAGGAGAGGACCCAGGACTGAACCCTGTGGTACTCCACTTGTCACTGGTCTGAAGTCTGATTTGGAGTCTGCTACTTTCACGGTTATTTCAGTAAGCCAGTTGGCAACCCATCTTGTGACATAGGGGTTTATACTTAGTTTAGTGAGTTTATCTATAATTCCAGAGTGGGGGATGGTGTCGAACACCTTGGCAAGATCTAGATAGGCTGTGTGAACCACCTTACCCTCATCTATGGCTTTGGTGACTACTTCAAAGAAGTCTATCAGGTTTAGGAGACATGATCTGCCTTTTACAAACCCAAACTGTGTGGGGTCCAGGGTTTGGAGATCTCCAATGTCTTTGTTTATGAGTTCCATGATGATACGTTCCATGGCCTTGCAGACGAGGCTCGTCAGGCTAATGGGGCGGTAGTTTCCGCGGTCTGTTGTGGCCTCCCCTTTGTGGAGTGGGATAAATGTTGAGGTGTGCCATTCAATGGGCACAAAGCCTGAGGTGATGCTATGATTGAACATGGTGCGGGGTTTTGGATGCTTTCCTTGTGGCCACTGTACTAATTGTAAATACATCACTACATCCAAAGATTTTTCTAGTAGAAATTGCTCCCAGGTTTTCGAACTTAGTTTTTTCGCCAATTGCAGCAGCGATTGGGTGATTTACTTGGCTACATGTAACTGTGGAGCATTCTATGTAGGGCAGACTTCTCGTCCTATCAGATCACGGATTTCTGAACATATCAGCAATATTAAACACAAAAAGTTGACCAATGCTCTATACAAACATCAGTTAGTTCATCCCACAGCCCAATTTTTGTTTACCATTATAGATATGTTACATGGTAACCGTACTAATAAAACTGGGTGGCATAACATATTGAATTGTAAAGAAAAAAAGTGGATCATAAAGCTTGGTGGTTTATTTTCCCCAGGATTAAATGAATATTTATGAGGATTCAACCAATGGTCTATGTCCTTCTAGTATTTAAACAGCATGTTTTTTGAATGAAATTTATACACTGAGGAAGGCTGTGTTTTTTTCCAGCCGAAACCGGTTTGTCTTTTTTTGCTGTTATGTATCTTTGAATACAATATTTTTTAAGTCACCAATTGCTGGCTCTTGTTGTTTTTGTATATTTTCAGTTTTTTGAGCCTTGCAACAGCTCTCATGCAGGGGGACTTCATTTAGTGTTACTTTGGTATTATCATGACAACCATAGCACCGGCAAGCAAAATGATTAAAGAAACTGCAGCCATAGTCAACTTTCTTTCTTCAAAATGTGGAACACTATACTGCCTCTTATAAGGTTGAACAAATGAACAAAACATAAAACATTTACTAATGACTAGTAAGAGTTTTTAAATATTTATCTTATATATTTATAAAGTTGATAGAATAGCAAGCTTTGCATTATCAAGCATTTTCTGAGGGATACAAAATCTGAAACTCGCATGCCTGTCATTATCTGATGACTACAGTCTGCAATCATTTTCTAGAAGCAATAACTTGTGCTAGGAGGAAACCAAACTATCTCTATGTTTCTTTGATCAAAAATTCTGGACAAAGCCAAAAATAATGAGAAAGAAAAAGGAACAATTTTTAAATATTATTTTCTATATTTCTTAATCAGATGAACCTGATGGGTAAAATGACCTTTATCAGAGGCAGCCTGGGAGTACTGTCTGGATAAGTGTCTTGCTCAAAGTCACAAAGCTGTAACATGGAGGTAAAAGGTTTCAAACCCTGTACCTTTGACTACAGGAAGCTGTTTATTAATGTAAATGACAGACAACGTCAAATCACTTAAAATGTTAACAAAACAAAATGTGCTACATGGATGTGAGTTCTCGGAACAATAAAAACTATGAAACTGCAATGACTGGTATTATTGACTGACAGTAATCCTTGGTGATTTATCAGAAAAAAAAAGAAAGTATGAGGAAAATCAGAGAGGTTCGGCAAACCTGGAGACAGATAAGAGGCAAACTACTCTAATTCAACTACAAAGGTTAACAGAAAAACAGATTTTGCATCAGCATGTACTTTATGAACATTTGCACAACAAAAACCTATGCAACTCTAATAGCTGGCATTTCTAACTGAGAATACGTTTTAATGATTTTTAACTCTTAGTGGGGTATCAGAAAATAAAGAAATGAGTAAAAGTCTGGTGGTTAGTTTTTACAGGATTTAGGCTCTAAAGTCTTAGTGAGCTGCTTCCTCTAGTGAAGGGTCCAGGGTTTGATTCTTTCTACCTCCATTTGCCTACTGTGTGACTTTCAGTAAGCCACTTAACCGGATAGTGCTCCTGGGTTCATAGGTTCATAGGTAGGTACTAGGCTATTAGCCCTAGGGCCTATACAAGCCCAGCCAAAAATGTACCCTGGCTTTCGCCACCCAAGAAAATTATTTTCCTGTGCCCCTGTCAAGCAGAACCACAGAAGTGATCCCTGGGGTGAATTTCCTATTACCCATCCAATCATCAATATTTTTCTTGAAGAGTGCTAATGAGGAGCTCTGTTTGACATAGATAGGTAGTCTGTTCCAGAGTATGGGAAGTCTCTGGGACAGGAATCTATCCCTCCAGCATGTTCTGTTTATTGTGGTGACAAGGTTTAGGTCCCTAGAGCGTGTAGCTCAGAGGGATTGGGATTTCTTTAAGTGGAACATGTCCAACAGCTCTGGGTTTGACATAGCTTTGTATGTCAGGCAGAGATCGCCTCTGAGTAGGCGATATGCGACGGAGTAGAGCTGGAGTTTTTTGAGCCAGTCTGCGTAAGGCATCTGTTTGAGGCCAGTAATCCTCTTTGTGAGGTATTTTTGCGGCCTTTCCAGTTGTTGTAGATGTCTTGTGAGTACATACCAAAAGGGGCATTGCACTCTATAATGGGTCTAATGAGTGATGAGTAGAGGGGAACAATGACCTCTTTTTTTCTGGATGAGAAACCTTTTGTGATGAGGTGTGCCACATAGAAGGATTTCCTGACCACTTTGGCGATGTGATTGTCAAAGGAGAGACTACTGTCCACCTGTGTCCCAAGGTCTCTCATCACACTTTCGGTGTTAAGTAGACTACCGCCTATGTGGTAGTTCACGGGTACAGACTTTTTACCAAAGGGAATGACAATGCACTTTTTGGCATTGAGCTTGAGACCATGTCTTTGACACCAGGCATCTGTCTCAGTGATGCCCTTTTGTAGGATGTCCACGTCATTAGGAGTTTCAATTATGGCTCCTAGTTTACAGTCATCTGCAAATTTAGTTAGCCAAAGACCTTCTGTATTAGCCTGTACTTCAGAGAAGTAGATACCATACAGGAGAGGACCCAGGACTGAACCCTGTGGTACTCCACTTGTCACTGGTCTGAAGTCTGATTTGGAGTCTGCTACTTTCACAGTGTGGGTTATTTCAGTAAGCCAGTTGGCAACCCATCTTGTGACATAGGGATTTATACTTAGTTTAGTGAGTTTATCTATAATTCCAGAGTAGGGGATGGTGTTGAATGCCTTGGGGAGATCTAGATAGGCTGTGTGAACCACCTTACCCTCATCTATGGCTTTGGTGATCTGCCTTTTACAAACCCAAACTGTGTGGGATCCAGGGTTTGGAGATCTCCAATGTCTTTGTTTATGAGTTCCATGATGATATGTTCCATGGCCTTGCAGACGAGGCTCGTCAGGCTAATGGGGTGGTAGTTTCCGGGGTCTGTTGTGGCCCCCCCCTTTGTGGAGTGGGATAACTGTTTCAGTGCGCCATTCAATGGGCACAAAGCCTGAGGTGAGGCTATGATTGAACATGGTACTTAGGTGGTGTGCCAGTTCATTCTGTAGTTCATGTAGAAGGCAGCCTGGGATGTTATCAGGTCCCATGGATGCTATGTTCTTGGCTTTGGAGAGTGAAGTTTTTACCTGTGCAGCCGTGATTACAGGAACTTTGCATTCTTCTGGTATAAAGATGGGCCCTTTAGGGGGTGAGAGGGGGGTAAAATTAGCACTGAACCTATCTGCTAGGATGTTGGCAATATCAGTTGGTTCTGTATATTTAGTGTCATTGTGCTGTAACTCAGAGCAGATCTGAGTGTTGTCATTGAGATTGTTGACATAGCTATAGAATGCTTTGTGGTTGTCTTTAGAATCAGTGGCGATTTTGTTTTCATAACTAGCTTTGGAGGATTTTATGAGGGATCTCAGCTTCTTACTGAGGCTGACCAGGGAGTTCCTCCAATTGTGGGATTTTACTCTTTTTTGCAACAGTTTCTTTCTTCTGTTGTATAGTTTGTTTATGGCAGAAGACTATCAGATTCGCTTCCTTTTTTTTGGAGGATAGCATCTTGATTCTGTTAGGGATAGCATGATCCATGCACTCGTGTAAGTGCTTATAAAGTGCATTTGTGTAGGATTCAGCAGTCATACCTCTATTGTCCATCTGCATGGGTGTCATGAAGTTTGTCACTTCTGTCTTAAGAAGCATGAAGTTGGCTTTGGAGAATTTTTTTACGGTTCTTTTCCTAATGGGGGGTGGGAGTGGGATGTGGATGTCTAGGGTGATTAGCTTGTGGCTGGATCTGACCAACGAGGTGCTGACCTCTGGTGTGGAACACCGGTCACCCATGTTGGTGATGACCAGGTCTGGGATATTGCTGACTCTGGTAAGGGTGTGGATAAGTTGATCCAAAGCGCTGGAATTGATGATTTCCAGAAAACGTTGAGCAAAAGAGTTGGTACATGAGTAGTTTTCCCAGTTAATGGTAGGGTAGTTGAAATCACCCATTATTAGAGTGTTGGGTTGTACCTTAATATTTTCCAGTGTATCAAGAAAAGAGGAGTGGGAATCCTGGGGCATGGTGGGGGGTCTGTAGCAAGCTACAATCTGGATTGCGGTTTTGGCCAGAGTTTTTTGAACTTGGATAATCTCGGATGCATTATGCTGAGCAACTAGCTTGGAGGTGTGGATATCCTTAATGAATATGGACACGCCTCCACCTTTAGTGTTTCGGTCCAGGTTTGGTGGCCGAAAGGTGTGGTATGAATTATAGCCTGGTAATGCAGGGGTGCTCTCTGGAACTTTGAACCAGGTCTCTGTCACTGCACAGATGTCAATGTTCTCCATTTTAAGGAGTGCCTCGAATGAGTGCATTTTGAGGTTTAGACTTCTAGCATTGAGTAGCATTACCCTCAGATTTTGCTTGCTTGTACTTGTTACAGTGGTGAATTTGTCATTTGAACCTTGCCTAAAAAAAGGCATTATAGGGGTGGCAAGAACCTTTGCCAGTATCCGGAATCCCAAGGGTGACAGGTGCAGACCATCTATGGCAAAGCAGTGTGGTCTGTCGATCATGTCCTCCCAGGCAGACAGATACTGGATTCCCTTAGAATGACACCAGAAGCTTAGCCAATTGTTAAAGTCAATCATTTTGTCCTTGTACTGTGGTGTCATTCTGGGTGATGGCAGGATGCTACTCAGGGCTAGTGTCATACCAGCCTGGGCTACAAGATCAGAGAGCTCCTCCATGTCTCTTTTCATGTAGTCCAGGGAGGTACGTCTCAGGTCATTCACACCAACATGGACAATGACAGAGTCATATTTGTATTTGTTGTGGAATGACCTGAGTGCGTGCGTTATGTGGCAGATCCTGGCACCTGACAGGCAGCTGACAGTAACTTTTTCCTTGTTTAGCCTGGTGAGTGGAACACCAGTGTGCCTGACTATAGAGTCACCTATGACTAGAGTGTTGAGTACATTGTGCCTTATGGGCTGTAGTTGAGTGTCACACTGAGTATGTGGGCTATGTGTCATTTGGGTTGTGTTGGGGGGTGTAGGTTGCTTGCATTTCTGCTTTGGAGGTCTCTGTTGTTTGGGCAGATTAGTACTGAGAGCCTCCGCGAATGTAGGTGTGCATTTTGTGGTTCTGTGTGTGCGTTTTGGTGGTGTAGGTTTTGAGGGACTATGTGATGAGTGTGGTGCAGTGCAAGTGTTTACCTTCTCCTCTTGACTGTCTATGCCAGTCTTTGGTAAAGAGAGCTTTGCTTCCAGTTTGGCTATATAAGTGCATCTCTCACAGGTCATAGTGTTGGGTGGTAGGAGGAGAGGGTTGTCTGTGTACATGAGGCAATTGCTGCATTGTCCCAAGATGCCCAGATTCATCAGGTAGACAGGAGGAAACACCGGGAGATGACCTTTAGACATGCCTGAATAGGTACTTATTTATTAAGTACTAAAAACTGTTTTCCTCTAGACAAGTGAGGAAAGTTGATTGCTGTAGTAATTTGTAACTTATGTAGTGCTTACAATGAGTTCTGAACAAGTGCTGAGATCAAAGAAACAGATGAGTGCTAAAACTAAAAAGCTGGCTAGTTGCAAGGGAAATTTTGAAAAACAGACTTTATGGCGCCAGGAATAGTTTAACCCCAGTTAGGTGGGGGGGGGGGGCTTAGGAGCTCACAAACAGTCCTGGACACAGCAAATCTGTATCTGCCCTGCCACAGGAAAGGGAGGAAGCAAGCTTAGAAT
The DNA here is from genome assembly GCF_019279795.1 of Protopterus annectens. Lineage (NCBI taxonomy): Eukaryota > Metazoa > Chordata > Ceratodontiformes > Protopteridae > Protopterus > Protopterus annectens. The sequence goes on from NC_056728.1 coordinate 431,218,367, forward strand.
TTTTTTCCAGTAAAGTGGAAATGGAGAAAGCTGGAACAGAAGTTAATTCAACGTTAAGAATCTGTGTGGGTTGGCCTTCACAAATGTTCTCTATTAGATTGAGTGAACTAATGACACTAGACTGGGAGGAGTGTCACAGATCAAATATACAGTATGGGCGGGCAACTGCAAGGCCACCAAGTATAAGAACACACAACACTAGGGTGGGAAAAAATGACAGTTCCTAGCTGTAGCCACTAAATGAAAGTTTTAAACAGATCAAGGAGCAGACTCGAGAATGATTTTAACAGACACAAATGCATAGAAAAGTTCGGATAGAGCACTCACAAACAGAAAATACAACTCTCAGTATGAAAAAGCAGTTTACAATTTAGTAATTTAAATAAAAAGAGCAATTATAGTAATGCACACTATTGCAGTTCCTAGCTGTAGCCACTAAATGAACGTTTTAAACAGATCAAGGCGCAGACTCGAGAATGCTTTTAACAGACAAAAATGCACAGAAAAGTTCGGATAGAGCACTCACAAACAGAAAATACAACTCTCAGTATGAAAAAGCAGTTTACAATTTAGTAATTTAAATAAAAAGAGCAATTATAGTAATGCACACTATTACAGTTCCTAGCTATAGCCACTAAATGAATGTTTTAAACAGATCAAGGAGCAGAGCTGAGAATGCTTTTAACAGACAAAAATGTACATAAAAGTTCGGATAGAGGACTCACAAACAGAAAATACAACTCTCAGTATGAGAAAACAATTTACAGTTAAGTAATGTTAAAATGGTTTAAAACAGTACATAAATGCAGTGAAACAATAAAAAAAGCTTTATAACAGTGCAGAAATATAGTAGATCAACTGTATAGCACAATTATAAGTGTTTCAGAAGTGCAATTCAGTGAAATAAGTGTAAGAAATAACTTAGCCTGCCCTTGGAATCTTAAGGAATTTTCACTTATGCAATGCAATCCAGAGCCTGACAATATAAGCAGAACCTTTATAAGACACAGGGTTTATATAGCAGTAACAATGGAAGAGTTGGAAGATCAGATTACTACTCAGCCCCTGCTATTACCCAATCACTCGTACTACAGAAAGTCAGGAGGCCTTGTTAGTCTCAATAATAATGAAGACAATCAGCAGAAAATGGCTGCCAGAAACACAAACAAAACTTCCAGCCTACACAACAGGCCTCTATCAAGATTATGCCACCTGAGCAGAACACAGAAACCTCACTTTAAAAGCATAGAAAGAACACCCACAAAGAGAAAATCCAAGTCTCAGTATGAAAAAGCAGTTTACAATTTAGTAATTTAAATAAAAAGAGCAATTATAGTAATGCACACTATTACAGTCCGTAGCTGTAGCCACTAAATAAAAGTTTTAAACAGATCAAGGAGCAGACTCGAGAATGCTTTTAACAGACAAAAATGCACAGAAAAGTTTGGATAGAGCACTCACAAACAAAAAATACAACTCTCAGTATGAAAAA
>NC_056728.1:431224858-431294858 GCF_019279795.1 Protopterus annectens
GATTTTCCACAGCAAGCCCAGATGATAATACCAGATCCAGCGTGTGACCACATTCATGAGTGGCCCCATCAACACACTGATTTAAATTAAAACAATTTAACAGATCACAAAAATCTGAAACAAGTGGCTTATCTGGACAGCACACATGAATGTTATAATCCCCAAGTAAAATAATCTGATCATAACGTAAAACATACTCAGACAAAAATTCAGAAAATTCAGATATAAAAACCTTATTATAACTTGGAGGCCTATAAACCACTGCACAAAGAAGTGGACTTAAATAACCCAATTCAAATAAACATACTTCAAAACTACTATAAGTAGTTACAGGATGCAGTTGTTTTAATAACAAAAAGTTATATATATATATATATATATATATATATATATATATATATATATATAGTTACCTTCTTTTTAAGTTAACAATACCTCTACAAAAGTTGCAAATCAGACTTCTTCACTGCTACACCCACTGCATCCAACTCTCAGTGAGTTTACCTTAAAACACCAGTAATACTGGTGGATAGCAGAATGGAACCCATAAATGGTTAAAAAATAGCGTTTACAGGAAAGAAAATAGTGGATATTTTCAAGAACCCTGTTGGGTCACCATTTCTGAAAATATTGTAGAATTGGGTATTTTGCAATTTTAACAGGTGAGTTGAAACATTTTAATCATTCTTTATTTTCATTGATTTAAGCTAATTTCATTGCTTGGATTTTTGGGGGGGTTGTTTCTCCTTGCTGGCATTTGGATTTGACCAAAAATGGCATTCTTCCTGCAAATGTTTTGTTGTTCGACTCTCAGTGCCTTTGGCTTAATGGCAAAACATTGCTGTGTTCTTGTTATTTAATTATTATTTTTTTAATTTTCCATTCTGTTTTTCAGTTTTGCTCATTGTCTATCACCTAAGAGTTGCCAAATTTGTCTAGCCTGCAATAATGTTTTACATTTATTCAGCCTGCTATTCATTACATGGGAACAAGTACAAACATACTGCGAGTCTAATTGGAATTATCATGCCAGCTAGGGATGTCTGATCACCCGTCTTACTTCTCTTTTTGGAAGGTCACAACATTTTCACTAGGTTAAAGCCTTCAGGACTACAACTCCACAGTTACAAAATTCAATGATTTCTGTTATTTAGAATATTTAATGTAAGGAACCATTCATTTACAGTCATTCTAAAAGTGCATCACATGAGTCCACTAGCAATTTACTATTTTTCTGTCATTGCCTGGAGATACACCTCTGATAGCTTCAGCCTTCTGTAATGGCATTTCCCAAGTCAAATGCTAGTGAAGTCTCCTAGGTTGTAATCTAATCAGAGTTTGAATCAAATGTCCAACCACAAAGTCATGACTAAATGGTTTTCTAATGAGTGAATGGCACAATGCATTCTTTCTTGCTGCTTACTTTCCATGATTTGGCTTGAAATTGTTTTTAATAGTTTTACATTTTATCTGCATGTACATCTACTTCATTATATAACTGTCATTGTTAACATTACTGCAGCACACACTAACCGCAGTTGCACACAGCTAATGTGCAACAAAGCCATTTCAGCTTTTTTTACAGAAGCAGGACAGCTTTCTTTTTTATGTTAGCACCCGTGCTTCCCAGCTGTCCCTGATATTTCAGAACATCCTTGATTTTGCTTCATATGCTTTGCCCTGTCCCTCATAATAGTTTTGACTTTCCAATAAATCACCGATGATTACAGTAAGTCAACAGTGCAAAAATCACCAATGATTACAGTTAGTCAATCATGCCAGGCATTGGAGTTCTGTACTTCTTATTGTTCACAAAATGCATGTTGATGCAAAACCTATTTGTTCCATTAACTTTGCAAGTGACTTAGAGCAGTAGCTGAAGACTGTCCATGATTCTGATCATTCCTCCCCATTCTTTTTGGGTTTGTCTAGAATTCTTCAGTTACCAACTTGAGAGGTATTCCCATACCTCTCTGTAAGGGTGTAGTGATCATAAAACATATGTTGTATGCCACATAGGTTTTTAGGTTTCGTTGTAGAGCTATGCAATTAAAAAATAATGATTAAACTCACAGGTCTTCAAGGTATTCTTCCCTGGAGGGACAAAATCTTTTTTTGATGAAGTGCATTTTAAGAAGAAAATGCAAAAGTTTGTCCAACAAAACTGAGCTGTGAAACACAAGAAAATTCTGCTTCTTCTTCTTCTGGTAATAAACACCACAGAACAACTGTAATTGTAAAACCTGTTCAAGTATTTCAATGGAAAATGTTGGAGAGAAGAAGGGAGCACAAGAGTTCACTAGAAGAATCCAGAGTATATAGGAAATGAAGAAGAGACAGGATTTGTGTGAGAGACTTAATGTGAGATTGCAATACAATAATTATATTTGTGAAATATGACAGAACAAGAAAATATGGAAATATTTGACTTCTTCAAAATTTGATGTGTGGGGGACTCTAAAGTATATGCCCTACTTCATGTCATTAATGTTAAGAAAAATGTTTTGGGGGAAGAGAGGGGAGAACCCTAACTGTAAGTAAAGAAAACACTTTCTTTTCCAAATAGTACTGTATTTGTGGTGCATGGTTATCTTTGCATACTATTTTTAATTGTAATTGTGATTGTAACCTTTGTTTTAAGAGACAGTAAGTAAATGAAAAAGAATATTGAATAATATGAGGCTTTTTTTAGCAATTGCATTTATGTACACTAAGTAGCATTTTTGCAGCTGGTATTCATGTCTCCATGGAGACAATCTGATAAAGAGAAACTGGAGACAGTCTAATAGATGGGGATTGGCTGAAAGAAAAGAGAAAAAAAAGAACAGAGAAATTGGCTAGGATATAATGTTCTCTGAAAACAATTGGGGTTTCCCAAGTGTGACAGCTTTAAAGATAATACAAAACCAATTACATTTGAAATAAAGTTTTCTGAGTTTTTTAATGCAGTAGGAAATCTAAACATGTTTTTTTTTTTTTTTTCTATTTCACCATTCTTCTCTCTTTTTCTTTGTTCAGTTTTAAGAAATGTGGCACTGCAATGAAAAAAAGGAGGAGGGGAGGTGATAGGGGAGGGTGGAAGGGTCTGGTTAAGAGACTATGACAAAAAAATCAGTGTGCTTTTTCCCATGCTTGTATAGGGAAATGACTGGGTTAAAACCCTATGCATTATCCAGTAATAAGTTTATTACAAGGCATGTAAATTTAAAAGAATATTGAATATTGTAAGGCTTTTTTCTGATAAACAATGTACCCTTAGCAGTTTTCTTTGGTCTGGTTTGCATGTCAATAGAAGACAATTTGATAAAGTGAAATGGCTTGGAAAAAGTGTTTACTGAAAGCATTCATGTGTTTTTTTCAACTGGGAGAGCTATAAAGACATACAAAATCAAATAGCACTTACTAGTAGCACAGGCTGTAACATGCATCTTATCAAGACTAATCTTTCTGTTTGGTTAACTTTAGCCTGTTTCTGTACTATCAACTTAGAACTTATGTTCTTATTAGGAAGCAAAAACCTCAATATTTGATGATGTACATAGTTTTGTGTGTTATTATTAAGTTAATAGGTTTTAGGATGGTTTTTAGAGGGGTTATTTGTTCAGATTTAGGGCTTTCAAACAAACAAAACGTTATGTAAGATGTGGCATAGGTGCAAGTGTATATGACAAGAAACAACTGAATAAAAGACCAATCTGCCAAACAGTATATCCATGTAACATAAAAGTTGTAACTAGACATTTAACAAAAAGGCAGTTATACGTAAAAGTTGGTAATAATAACTATATAAGAAAATTATGCTTTCTGTAATGTCTTTCAATCTGAATGGTCTTACAGTTAAATATAAAAAATAAAGAGTAGTGAACTATATTAAAAATGTAGAATGCAATTAGCTACACTACAGGAGACACACCTGGAAAGAATTGAATATGTGAATTTAATAAAGAAAGGTTTTTAGGATGGTTATTAAGCAGAATATCTTGGGGAAAGGAAAAGAGGAGTACTTATATTAATTGCAAGAGGAGCTCCAATAATGATATTAGAGGAAAAAAGATAATAATGGAAGATGCATAGTACTAAGGGGATACTGGCTACGGAGGAGGATTACACTGGCATGCATTTACATCTACCTGGAACAAGCGTGAAAATCAACCATGTCTGATTTGAATATCAAAGCTGTGTAGTTATATATAACAAATTCATCGACTACTTTTTTTGTGTAGGCGGGGTTTGATAAAGTCTGGGATTAAAAAACTATCTCTCGTGTGCCTCCTCCTGTTCCTTGTAGTGTTCTGCTGAAAGGAAAGGTAGACGCTTGTTGTTCTGTTCTGGCTTCATGCCTGAAAAAAAACTGATGATGATTCTGAGGCATGCTTGCATGTTATCAAATTATATTATATTGTATGTTTTATGTGGACCATTACGGTCCCATTTATTTCCATTTGTTATTGTTATTGTATTGTTGTTGTTAATATAAACCTTGGCTTCCTCAAGGTGGTTGTCTTTGCTTTCATGGTATCACCTGATATTGATATAAAATTATTTATATTGTGATATATAATTTGTTTTGTGTGTGTTGTGTGTATGTGTTGATGCATTTACACCCCCCCTAAAACTGCTGTAATGGAGCTTAAGAAAATTCTGGGAGAAATAATCAGCTTTCAGCGAGGAATATTACTTATAGGTGGAGACTGGAATTAGGTTTGCAACAGTGAAGATGTGTCTGGGGGGCCTAGAAGGTAAAATATAACAAAGGAGGGCAGATTTTTGAAGAAATTTATGAAAATGTTTGGCATGAAAGAAATGAATTCAGGGCTAGGAGTTCAGAGTGAATTTATGTATTACTCACTGAGATACAAAAACTGGGCTAGGCTAGATAGATTTGTATATCTCACATGAACATGTGCATTTAATTGAAGGTCTTGAAATGCACCCAATAACTATTTCAGATCATGCACCAATAATAACTAAAATAAAAACATAAGGTAATGAAATAAAAATTTGACACTGGTGCTTTCCCATCTATCGGTTGAAAAGAGAGGAATTCAAGGAATGGGTTTTGCAATTAATTCAGGAGCTACTAGAGAAGACAGAATTTTTATCTGAAAATGCGGTTAGGGAGTGGGATAAAATTAAAGTAGAGATTAAAACTAGGGTGGAAATAAAAGAAAGGGAGATATGGTTTAACAGTAACAAGAATTAGAGAGAATGACAAATGTTAAAGTATTGCAAAATAGGGGGAATCTCTCAGAACAGGAAGAGGAGCAACTGCAGCATGCTTAACAGAAAATAAGGGATTACCTCAATAATATGCACAGGTTTAGAAAGACTGCTGTTAAGCAACTGTTTTTTGATAATAATTATAGAGCAGTAAAACTTTTAGCACAGCAACACAGGCAACAGAAGGTGGAAAGGGCTGTCACCAAGCTTAGGGAGCCTATAACAAGGAAGATAACAAGAGAAACTGTAGAAGTATTGGAAATATTTTGGACATTTTATGAATGTTTGTATAAAGCAGAGAAATATGGAAATTAAAAAGGTACAAATGGAAATGTTAATGGAAGAATTAAATATGCCAAGGTTAGAGGTAGATGAGGCTTAATTACTAACAGTTAGGATAGGAAGGGATGAGATAAAAATTGCTATGTATAACCAACTAACAGGAAAGTCCCCATGAATATATGGTATTCCTGTGGAAGTTTGGAAGCTAGGAGGGAAAAACTGATAAAAATCTGGAAAGTGTTGTTTAACAGTATTTTAACAGGAGGAGAAGTAGCAGCATCTTGGAAAAAGGTGGTGGCAATGGTAGTACCGAGAGAGGGTAAAGATTCATTGGATCCAGCTTCATACAGGCCCATTTCAGTACTAAACCATGATTATAAAGTGCTTATGTCTATAATGGCTAAAATAATGGCAAAAGTGATAACATAATTGATATATATGGATTAGTGTAGTTTTGTAGAGGGGAGGCAAACATTTGACAATATTAACAGAACACTGATGATCCAGTGGGAAGCAGAATGTAAGAAAATGACACTTTTACTGGTGGGTCTTGGTGCAGAGAAAACATTTAACAGAGTAGGCTGGGACTTCATGCAAGGGCAATGGAAGCATTTGCTTTCCCTGATGCAATTATAAGGTTGATTAGAAGACTTTATGATGGATCGGAGGCACAAATTAAAGTGGGTGGGTTCCTCTCCGATAATTTCTACTTGAGTAGAGGAACCAGGCAGGGTTGTCTGCTTTCTCCTTTGTTGTTTGCATTATATTTAGAACCATTGGCAAAGAAAATAAGGGACTCAGAAATTCACGACTATAACTGGTATGGTAGTCAGGAAAAGCTGGCTCTATGTGCAGATGATATTATTTTATACATGACAAAACCAGAAAGAGAGATTACAGTGTTGTGGAACATTTTAAGACAGTTTCAAATCTTCTTTGGATACAAAATTAGTGAAGCTAAAACAAAGGCAATAGTGGTAAATTATGTACCCACACACAAATTGGTCCAACAATATCCATATTTATGTGGACATGATGAAATGAAGTATTTAGGAGTATGGATTATAAATTACTCTGTTGTGGCAGGTAAGGACATGTGGGAAGAGACTAAGAAGAAGATAATACAAACACTGAGAATTTGTAAGCTTTGTTATATGGCTATAGATACTAAAATACAAGTCATTAAAATGTTTTTAGTCCATTTAGTCTTATATACAGGTCAGGCATATTTTTATCAACCAGAGGAGAAGCTGTGGATAGCAATTAAAAAATAGTTGAAGGATTTTATCTGGGAAGGGAAGACAGCAAGGGTCAAGGGGTATAAGCTGAGTCTTCCAGTAGAACAAAGCAGACTAGGATTACCCAATTTCAGGGGGTATTTTAGAGCAACACAGTTAAGGTTCTTATACACTGCACAAGCAGAAAACTATAATTAAAAGTGGAAAGGAATGATGCTGATACAGGGAGGATGTTCAAGAAATAAGGAGAGATTGGAATTTTGGATGCAGACTCTCAAGGAGAGCAACACAAATCATACAGAATATTATATTCATAAAATAGCAGGGAGTATTCTAAGAACCAAACCGGCATGAGAATGGAGAAAAGAGATTTTGCTGATAGGGATGACTGTGGTTTGGGATACAGATAATAGGCAAGAGGGGGACAGAATTTATTGGACAAAACTGGCAAAGGAACCAAGGTATTGGGAGCAAATAACTAGAAAGGGAAAGGTAACTGAATGGGCAGAGGCTGAGAATTTGTTTGGACTGCAGGTTAGATATTGCCTTCCATATCAAGGATTCCTATTAAAAACAGAATAATTAGCAAAGTATATAAAACATTGCATTATAATTATAAGAATCTATCAGTGTGGAGCTCAGAAAGGATTGGGAAGAGAGAATGGATAAGCAATTCAAAAGAGACAAGGGGGGATATATGTATATCTCCCAAAAATGCAACAAAGTCTAGAAGATTTAGGATCTTTGCCTGGAAGTGTTTACATAGGTATTTTATACCCCAAGTAAACTCCAAAGAATTTTCCTCAGGTGGATAGCAAATGCTGGAAGTGTGACAGGCAAGAAAGAGATGACTGGGAACATATTTTTTGTGAGTGTAATGAGCTGGCAGACTTTAGGGATTTCCTGCAGACCATTCTGTCAGAGATGCTGAGTGAGCAGATTGGATTGACTGGGGAGATGATTTTTTTGCGTTAGGATACAGGATCGGAATTGCCTAGACATAGTAAAGCCTTGCTGAATCTAATTATGGTGGCTGCCAGAAAAGCAATTACTAGAAAATGGAAATCAAAGTCTAGACCAACTTTACTAGTAGTAGTGAATATAGTAAGAGACAAAACAACTGGAATTGGGATCTTTAGAAAAGGGAGGCAGCAAACATAGGGTTACCACCTGTCCCACTTTCCGAGGGACAGTCCCTCTTTGGGCAGTTGTGTCCTGCAAAAAACTTGCAAAAATGGCAAATGTCCCGAGATATTAGGGCAAAATTATTTTCTATATTTTATGTAATAGTTGCATAAAACAGTTACTCTGTATCTGAAACACCTAAATGTTATAAGAAACAGAAAGTGGAGTTTTTACAGTGTCGAGTTGCCAGCCGGCGCCCCCACCTTCCAGAGAGGCACACTCACACACACCTAGGGCCATATTTAGTCCATCCCAATCCAGCATGTCTTTGGGATTGGGATGTGGGAGCACCGAGGGGAAGAGGAAACCCACCCCAGGAGGAGGACATGCAGACAGACAGAGGCACCCCCCACCCGGGATCGGAGGAGGATCGTCTGCTTGTGAGGCGTGGGCAACACTGCACCACTGCACACCCGCCCTGTTATAAGAAACAGAATAAGCAACTAAAATGCTACAGGAATAAGCTTTTATTTAGGCAAAAAAGTGAAGTTCTGTCCCTTTGCTACCCGTGAGTATGTTTTGGCCTGCAAAATCTGATGTTTCTACCACAATTGTCCCACTTTGGGCATTTGAAAAGGTGGCAACCCTAAGCAAACTACATAGGAAAAATGGAAATTTTAGGAACAATATATGCAGAGCAAGAACAAGGTTTAAGAGACAGGAATTGAATGAGACATAGAATGCTTAACTGACAATGACTAGATAGATTATAATTGATGTATAATGTTTGTAACTTCAGTTGTTTCAATTGTGTCTGTGATGTATACTGTTTGCAACTAAAATGGTGTGCTGGTTATTTTTCATTTATATAAATGTAATTTTGCCTATGTCATATGTGAAAATTTAATAAAGAAAAAAAGATATGAAAATTTGTCTGTGAAAGTTAAGAAAAATATAATTTGGAGTTGATATGCATTATTATATATTACTGTATTTATGAAAAAAGCTATAAATGCACTGGCTATTATCACTGAAAAGAAGATTTCTTACTGATAACATTGCTATTCATTCAGTTTTAATAGACTTTATCATTTATAGAATATTTACAGTTTTTAAATGTTTTTTTAAGTTTATTTTTTGGAAAATACTGTGGAAAGCAAGTTATATGTAGGCCTCTACAGTTGTTACATTCAACACCACATAGGTGCTAATGAGTTAACACAGATTTTACTGTTGTACTTCTGGATAACATCCCATAGCAACTTACTAATACAACACTAGAGGATAAACCATAGCTAGTGGCATCAGCCTTGACATTCCCCCGGATTCTCAAAAGCCTGCACGCCGTGCATGATTAGTGTTAGATGAAAATTTGCCAATATGGCGGCCGAGCGATCCACGTACGTGCACATCTGACATGCGCGAGTGCTGTAGCACTAGTGCTGCATGACGCCAGCCCCCGTATGCAAATCACCCCATTTTCGGGTGAAAACCATGCAAATGATGTAAATTTGCCATCCAGGAAGCAGGAATCATGGCGTGCAGGACTAGCGTAATATGCAGAAATGTACTCGATTAGTAACTGAGTACGGTACTGCAAACTCCAAAACAGAGCTATGACAGCTCCAAATAAAGGCTGCATAGAATTGAGGAAGCATGACAATGGCCAAGTAGAAGGCCATTGGCATTGCAAACAATGCCAAATGTACAAAATGCAACTTTTATGATATGTCCACCGATCACGTCCATTGAAGCATAGGGCAGTGGCACGCAAACGGGACCGGTGGGGAAATAAGAAGATAAATCTAAAAACAACAGTCTAACTAAAATCAGTATTCCACCATGCAAGACAATGGCAGGCAAAAGACAACCTGGCCAGTGAGTAGTGGTTGCTAAGGGGGGAGGCACAGTGTGACACATGTAACTATGCATTAGCAGGCAATTCTATGCAAATGAGGAGAAGGATAATGAATCCTGGTTTTCTCCAGTATGTGAGGCAGATCCCAACAGTGTATGAATATGAATAGCTCAGTGCAAGACTAGGAGGTAGGTAACATCATGTGTGGGAGTGTCAGGCGTACTGTCAGCGTTTTGGAGCCCTGTGGCTCAGGGTTGCATCCAGCTTAGCACAGCAAAGCCAGGAGGTGTGTCTAAACCTGCCCAGCACGTATGACACGGTATAAGCAGGTGTGCGCACCACGCAACAGGATCTATAGGAAGATAAAGGAAGTAAACCCAGGAAATAGCAGCAGTGTGCATATTGCAGTACACTGATTGTACGGTGTGCCCCTGGGATGAATCAGAAGGCAATGGGAAGGGAAAGCAGCAGTAGGAAATTAATCAAGGGGTACTAGGTTCACTACCAGGTGAAACGGATCGGAACCAGCCAATTACACAGGCAGCAGACCAGCCCAGCCCAGAACGCTATTATAAACTATGCAATCACCTATTCCTCCATTTTTTCCCACACCCTAAACCACCAGTGTAAACAAGCGGGAAAATTTTAACACTCACAACAGCAAATATTAGGGGCTGCAATAGGTATACAACTTGTGGAACAGGCTGAGGGTGACGAGGATGGGAATGCTGCCGATCAACCCACAGTGAGAAGACGGAGAAGAGTGTACAGACCCAAGGTGACCTACCAAGGGCTACATGAGCTGGAGATAGTGGAGCGCTATAGGGTGGACAGGGACCTCCTACAGTAGATTGTTGAGCTGTGCCAGTCACGCCTAATACCCAGAACTAACAGAGGGGAACCCATCCCTGTGGAAATGAAGGTATGTGTAGGCCTAAGAATACTAGCTACAGGTACCTTCCAAAGGCCAACTGGGGATATGATGGGGATCTCACAGGCATCAGCATCCATGGTACTCCACCAGTTCTTGGATGCCATGGCAGCACATGTCTTGAGCACATATATTCCCCCCTCACACGTTGGCCAGCAGTATGTGTCTCTTCCACCAAATAGCAGAATACCCTGAGGTAGTAGGTGCAATAGACTGCACACACATATGCATCAAAGCACCACCCAGTGAGCAGGGTAGGGTCTACATCAACCACAAGGGCTTCCCTTCCAGCAACTGCCAGGTCATGTGTGATGCCCAGGGCATAATACTGAACGTGTGTGCTGGTTGCCCTGGAAGTTATCACAATTCCCACATCTGGCATCTGACGCAGCTGTACCAGAAATTTGCCAATGGAGACATCCCACATGGTCACCTAGTGGGGGATGCTGGATATGCACTGGAGCTGTGGCTGATGACACTCATCAGAAACACACACATACCCGAAAAAGAACTCCATAATGAGGTACACACACAAACAAGAATCATAATCGAGCATGTGTTTGGGATGCTCAAGTCATGGTTCCAGTGCCTGGACACATCCAGTGGAGCCTTGCAGTACTCACCAACTACATGTACCCAAATCATCCTTGTATGTGCCATGCTACACAATATGATCCTGTGGAAACAGCTGCAGCAGGAGCAGCAAGGGGCAGGGCCATATAGCCCCCCACCAATGCCAAGGCCTGCACAGGCACAGAGTGACTCGGAGGAGGAACAACCTGAGCCTTCCCCAGTAGGCAGAAGGAGGCATGCCCAGTATGCCCTGGCCCTGGCAAAGAGGCAATGCATAGCACATACACTGACATGGGAGGGACCCAGGGAATAGCACCTCTCTCTGACTCTTACATACAGTAAGGGGGATGCCAAACATTACACTACCTGTGCCTAACCTTGCATAGGCAGTGTACTATGTGCATCTGACATAGGCTGCCCTGCAGCATCACCTGCAATACTAGGACAAGCACAGGATAAGTGACTCACACATGCCAGTCAAGAGGGAGGTCACATACCCAACAACAGTCACAGCCAGCAGGGCAGGTGTGGACAAACAAACAAATTCCATACTATGGCCTCTGAATAAGGGGTATGGGTGACTCTCACCCAAGCCTACACAGACAGACCACAGCAGGCCAGGTAGTAGGATGTCAGTTGTGACAGCTAGGAAGTCAGAAACTAATGTGTATGCAATCAAATGATAAGAACAGAAGTACACCGGTATGGCGTAGCCAGCATGATGGGTAAGACCACTGACAGGATCGGACTACAGGACATACTAGTACAGTCCTAGCAAATGCGTACAACTGTCAGGTGTGCCCCCTCACCTCACATAGAAATACAGTAACAGTCAGGTGCCCCCCCCAAAATCCTGTGTAGAAACATAGAAATAGTCAGTTGTACCTCCCGCTATGCAGACATGTTGCAACAGTCAATGCCAAATGATAGGTGGATACCCTGCAGACACAGCATGTTACCTGTTGGTGTACAACACAAAGGTCAGCTGTGCAGTACAAACCACCGGACATGCCCCACACATGCATAACAGACGGTCTTACTAGGCATGCTCACACACTTAGAGAAATTAAGGCAATGTCAGTCATCAACATACTGAAAAGTCATACTGGGCATGCTTACACACTTAAACACATGAAGAACATGTATGCAAACACCAGTGGACCAGACATATCCAGTGGTTGCAATAGTTACTGCAGACACATGTCAGTATATACCACTCATGTTTTGCACACACAGTGGATAGGAATACAGACATATATGTAAGGGCAACACACCATAATACACCAAATGTAGATGGATATAGATGTATGGAAGAGGATGACCATGATAAGGAGCCATCCACACCTGTCCCACTGAGCACACAGCCAAGGGCCCCAAACACATCAGTTGCAGATGTCACACACTGCAGTTACTAGCGACCAGTACCTATCAGCACCACAGATTATGTAGTCCACGTGCCAGCTGTGCAACATGGCTGTACAAGGACACAGTCAACTAGTTGCCCTAGACATGCACCTGTGACATATGACCCCGTGTGTGGCCGCCTGTGGTGTGTCACCCCTACATGAATGGTGTATGGGCCATGCACACACTGGCCACCCCATAGCGGTACCCTGACAAGCCTGCTGAGGTTATCCAATGTGTAATACAGCTTTGGGAGACTTATATGCCAGTAATCTCTGTGGGGCATCCCATAACTACATACTGCTGTAGTGTGATAGACTAGTTAGGTAGGAGTTCTAACACCTGACATGGCAACTGTGTGTGTGAGTGTGTGTCACTGTTCGTGTGTGTGTCTGTCTCTCACTGACTGTGTAGAGAGCAATGCTTTTAGGTTACTCACACCCCATACATTTCACATACCCATCTTTGGCAAGGGTGCTGATGTCACCCACCTAGAAATACTCCCCTGGAAGAGCTGTAGCCCAGTAATCTCCATAGCACATGCTGTAACTGCATACTGCTGTAGTCTGATAATGTAGTTAGGTAGGATATCAAACCCCAGATGTGGCAACTGTGCTTGTGTGAGTCTGTGTGTGCATATGTGTGTGTGTCTGTCTGTCACTGACTGTATAGAGAGCAATGCCTTTTAGGCTACTCACACCCCTTACAAGTTGAATACCCTCCTTTGGCAAGACTGCTGATGTCACGCAACTTGAAATACACCTCTGGGATGATCATAGCTGAGTAATCTCCATAGCACATCCCATAACATCGTATGGCCATAGTGTGATTAAGGTGTTATTTGGGAGTTCTAGCCCCCGACCTGCCAACTGTGTGTGTGTGCATGTCTGACTGTGTAGAGAGCAATGCTTTTAGGTTACTCACACCCCATACATTTCACATACCCAACTTTGGCAAGGCTGCTGATGTCACCCACCTAGAAATACTCCTCTGGGAGAGCTGTAGCCCAGTAATCTCCGTAGTGCATGCTGTAACTGTGTACTGCTTTAGTGTGAATTTGACATGTGGTTAGGTTCCATCCCCACACATGGCAGTTCCGGATGTATTGTGTGTGTCACTGTCTGTGTAGGGAGCAATGCATTTTAGGCTAGTCTCTCACAGTCATTTCAAAGCCCTTCTTTGGCAATCCTGCTGATGTCAGACAGTGCGAAATACACTTTTGGGCAAAGACTACCCCAGTAATATCCGTGGCACTTACTATAACTGCGTAGTGCTGTAGTGTCATACACTAGTTAGATAGGGGTTCTACTCTCAAACATGACGTATGTGTGGGTGTGTGAGTGTGTGTTTGTAACCTGTATCCTGTGTAGAGGTGGTTGTGACTGTGTGGCCAATGTGGAGTGGGTTTTGCATTTTCTTATATGGTAGCCATACTATATATCACAATGTCCACTGTACAGGGATAACACATATGATATGGCTGAGAAGTGGGGTGCAAAGCCATATCCAGACATGTGGCATCAGGGTCAGGCAATCACAGTTAGCAACCCCAGTAATACCCAGAGCACACTCTCACCCCATGTGTCATACACACACATGTGCCTAGGTAACAGCCATTATGTGAGTAGTACACTGCAGATTGGCCACCGATAGTAACTATGGAGTGACAGCGGTGGGCCACAGAGGGTATGACACCCAGTCCATCTGTCCAATATGTACATACATGCAGACAGTGCACCTCCCCCATGTTCTCCAATGGACAACTGCACCACCTGTGGTGCCATCACATGTGACCCACAATGGACATACCATGCCTGACAACATGTCCGTATGGACAGATGCCACTGACACCAAGGAATGCTGATAGCATGCACACCAAGTAGGTGCAGGGTAAAGCTGCTGGCCATTACCAGCTCCCGCCACAGGTGAGCAGGACTGGCACATCTGATGTTAATCTGTGTTCACAACATGGGCCGGACACCCCAAGTACATTTACACATGTCACTGTACATACATGTGGGAGATGTGCACATCCCAGATGCAGTCCATGTCATGGACGAAGGAACACAGACATGGCAAGCGATGCACAGCAATGCCCACACACAGTAGTCACCCATGTGACTGGATGGGGGATACAATACCCACCTGTGTGGGCAAATGCAGACACTACATCCCTGAGCCACAATGCAGACCACCATCATGTGGCCTGATGCCAAGGTACACCCATCGCCTAGCCGTGGACAGCTGTCTGGCACAGTCGAACACCACACACCTGTGCAGACATGCACACATGCATGTTGGTAGTGGCACCCTGTGTGTTTGTGTGTGTGTTGCATGCTGCAGATGTTTACATCCACACTCCCTACAACCCCCATGGGCATACTGCAGCATACTGTCTGATGTCAGACACCTTCCCAAACCCTTCACCCGTACAGCCCCCATATGACCTGTGTGGTGCATGGGATACCTGCACAGAGATGTGCTGTCACAATCTCACAACTGATGAGTTGTACACCTGGCCCTGCCATGTGTGACAATGTGTGTGTGTCCTTGTGAGAGTGTGGCTATGTTGACGCTGCCACCTGTTCATGCCAACAGGCATGTGTATGTCACCTACCATACAGCTACTGTATCCCTGTTGCAGATGTCACTCACCATCACATATATGCTCTGAGTACCCCACAGCAGGTAACCCATGTGGCTCATCCAATAATTGCAGAAAACTGTGCTAGCACTACATAGTCATCAGGGGTTTGATACCCTGTGCTGTTAGGTGTGTGACACAAACATGCCTCAGTTTTACCCTCCCACTCCTCCCTGACACATATTAGCCTGTGCATCCCTCACCCCCTCTCAGGTGGACGTGGAGACCTACACCTGCTTTGCTTAGGCAGCAGCATGTGTAATGTAAGTAATGCTCATGACTAGCTGATGGCCTCTGCACGAATCGCAGCCCTCCCCTAGCTGATTGCATGTGAAACAGCTGTGGTAAATTCCCCATCGCCAATTGTATGGAAACACACTCCAATACCCTGGAACATCATGGTGGTGTTTGCCTTTGTCACCCACTGTGAGCAGGAACTAGATCTGTTGTGTGCCAAACAGCATCCCAGATGGATTGTGGTGTACCTCTAACAACATACACTGTGGAAACAGAGCATCAAACAGGAGGTGGATGTGTCTGACCTGACTACAGCCTGTAAGTGCCGCTATACTGCATTTGGAGTAATGTTGCTTTCACAGTGTTTGTGTGGATATGACTGATGTACATGTCTCAATACCTGCCATGTCAGTTCCATGTTGATGAGGAATCTCCATCTGCAGGGTCATCTGCAGCCTGGGCAGTGTTGTGTCCGTGGCTGCATGTGTCACCCATGGAGCATCCAGCTGTCGACTGCTGAAGGTAGTGTGAGGATTGCAGTCAGTAGATGGAGAAAGCTGAGGTAGTCACAGACGTCATATCCCTCAAAGGACATATGTTGCAACAACAGTAAATGTATGTGGTCATCACAGCAACATGTCAATATTGGCCTTGTGTATGTACACCCAGCCACACCTCTGTCAACCTTTGTACATATGTCGTGCATGAAGTGGTGCATATGTGCTGTACACCATACTGTGTGGCATCATATCTGAGAACAAGCCACGGATATATCTGACTGCTACACATATGTACAGTAGGAGTTACATTACATTACATTACCTGCACATTCTGAGGATGTTCGTACAGTACTGAGGTCTGTGTACCTATGGTGAATGTTGACAGTGTGTGTAGTGTTGATATGTGCCTTAGTCTGTGTACAGACTGTGGTAGATGACATTGCTCTAGTTCCCCTACTTTCAGATGTTACATGCTGCCCCACTGTATGGTACTATAGTGGTGTACATGTTTGCAGGGCCATAAACACACATGTCCCATACCACAGACAGCCACCAGACCAAACTGTGTAGCAGGCCAGTATATGTAGGGCAGTCTTTGAGTGGCACATATGAGGATGGTGTCAAACACATAGTCCATATACTGTCATACCATGCTAGCTAACTGTATGTGGCTGTGGCTGTGTTCACATTGGTTGTGGATATGCACTGTCACACAGGTGTATCCTACCCTGTGCTGTGACATGCCTGTGGAGCCTGCTGTATATGTAGGTACATGTGCATTCCCCCTTTGGAGGTGTAGGCCAGTGTTGAGCCAGTCTGCCTGCAGCCTGCACAGTGCATTGTGACAAGCCTAGCAGCTGAGTGTACCTACCCAGTGGGATGTCATGTGCAGATACTAGCCATATGTCCTACTGCCAGACCTCCCCTAACAGTCATGTATGTCAGACAGGGCAGTGGGATGCAGTGCAGATGTATGTCAATACCTATTGTGTAGTATGTTACCATGGCACCCCTGTACCAGCGGTCATGCCATTACAGGCCAGGTAGGGGTGTGTGAATGCATGACCTATGGTGGACATTATATACCTGTCATCATGTGTTATACCCATCTACATGGCCATCCACATCCATATTGTGAGGTATGATACACATGTGTAGCATTAAGGGCGTATGTGTATACCTCTGGAATGTACAGACTGTGTCAGACCCCCACATATATTGGCCAATATCTCTGCTGTAGTCCACAGCGGCATTACATGCTAGCAGCAGTACTGTACACTGATGTACTTTGGATGTAGTTCAGTAATCAATGGCACATGTTATGAGCAGATGTGACCTGCCACACACACCATGTCTGTGAAGACAATCCCAATAACAGTAGCAATAGCCTACTAGTATACCTGCTAGAGATACCTGATATCACATGCAACTACAACATTGGGAACATACGGCTGGGGTTGGCCTACACTTCATGTCCAGGAACTATGGTGGGAATATATGTAAATTTACATATCCAGATAACCAGATATATGATTACACATGTGTACTACACCCATTTAACACTATCATGGCAATCACCCACTACTGATCCCCACATCATGTGTGCGTGGTCCCATTACATCTTCTGTGTAATGGGCATCAATCCCATGTGTGGGCAGCAGTGCTACCAACAGCATGTAGCAATACCCCATACAGGAGAACAGGCACACTCAGGACAGCCACATATTTGTTGGAGGATCAGAAAGTACAGACAGACTGCGAGTGGAGTTGTATTATGCATTGTACAGTACTGGTGTTACAAGGTGTAGGTGTACATACTAGTTTGCCATGGAATGCAGTCCATCTGCATAGCACACAACTGTGGGCCTACCCTCATGCTGGTTGGAGCTGTGCCTATCATGTCTTGTCTGTCCACCACACAGGTCTTGTGTCAGTTAATACACTGGCAGTGTGTGTGTGTGTGTGTGTGTGTGTGTGTGTGTGTGTGTGTGTGTGTGTGTGTGTGTGTGTGTGTGTGTGTGTGTGTGTGTGTGTGTGTGTTGCATGCTACAGGTACATGGCTACATCAATGGCCATCCATACCAGCAATTCCCTGACTAAGGGTATGTTACAGACTATCCTGTAACACCTGCACCTTGAGTAGTGTATGGCAATAGTTGTTCACATATGTGCCTGTATTCCAGCCTCTGTCCATCACCTACATACCAAGCTGTGCACATATGTCATGTTGTCGGTGATTGATCCATAGTGGGCTGGGAGTATAACACACTGCCATGTCTGCCATCAGTCCACTGCCATTGTAACCCACACACATATGGTGGGGCTGGGGCCATATATGTGTGGGCGCCACCTACACAATACATGTGTGCCCTCATGCACTGCAGAGCCCAGTGTATGTAACAGTGGTATATGGCCCTGTATAACTAAGTCTAGGGGGGGGCACCAGAAAAGACCTAAGCTGCTACAAAACATGGGGTTATCAGGGCTGAGCTGCCTTAAGGTATCTGGATGTACAGTACCACATACTTCACCTATATACACATTACTGTCATGGATCTGGGTACTGCAGAACTACTGCCCTCTGCCATACAAACTGTTCTGCTTGTTGGTGTGCATGTGATTATGTCAGTTTTGCCAAGTTATGTAGCAGTTACAACCCATGTAGTCATAAGACGTCCATACCACCTACTGTGTTTGTACAGTGTGTAGATAGAGGCTGCTGAGCTACACACCTGGAGTACATACTGTAGATTGTTAGGTATCCTGTGGCCCAGTGTGTCTTTCCTATTGTACAATGTGAATGGCATGGCCTGGAGAGCAACAGCTGTGAACCTTTCCAACCTACTGTATGAGTGTAACTGGTCCACTGTAGCATCACTCCGTTGAAATAGTTGTCAGTGGCTGAACAGATATATGGCATGGCATGTAGAACTGTAATAGTACACGATGACAGGTTACCATGTCAGCAAACCTGTGGGTGTTGTTTCGCCTATGACTTCTCTGTGGGTGCATGTTACAGGCAACGATTGTCATTTGTATGGGTGGCACATACAGTGTCCAGTCGTTCAGGGGTCAACTGTAGACATAGTGGCTGTTCCATATTGTGTGCACCTACTGCTTATGTTTCATACTGTACATATAACTGTGTGTGTATGTGTAGTCACATGTATTTGTACATACACACACACACACACACACACACACATATATATATATATATATATATATATATATATATATACATATATATATATATATATATATATATATATATATATAAAATTATGTATATGTATACCTCTATCTGCATATCTGTGTCTGTGTATCTGAAGCCTGGTAATGTTGATGGCATCCACATAATACATTCCCCATCGGAGCCAGAACGTACTGCATGATATGTTACCAATGACAGCCTGACATCATACAGTTGGGATGTAGTACAGGTAACATCATGTGCTTATGTTGCCACTGGCCCTGGTTTTGGTATTACCAACACTTGGTAGTGTATTGCAGGGCGAACATGTTTGGCTGGGGGGGATGCCTATTCATATGACTCGTATAGTGTGTGGTGCCTCTCAACTCCATTAACGTGACATGTAGCCTGTTACACTCCACTCCCTAACAGCTACATGTGCTTTGCAGTACCAGCACAACAGTGTTGCACCAATAGGTCAGTAGGCATGGGAATCCCATTGAGGTCTGCCATGTGTATGTATATGTGCATGTGTGCATGTCTGTAGGGTACACTGGTCCGAGTCCACATACTCCTACTACAATACAAATTGTCACACAGTAGTATGGATATTGTTGTTGTCATCCACAGGTGTGGCAATGCAATGCAACACCTTACTATGCCTGTGGCATGTGCATCACATACATATCCCTGTGGTACCACTGTTGTGATATGCAATGGGTTGTTTTTACGTCATGGCCACTGTGTGATAGTGGGTATGTCAGAGTATCTAGATTGGTTCTAGTGTGTACAATAACCAGTGGGGTATGTGAGTGCTGTGTACACTGTCTTTACACCATGGTACACCCAGTATATGGCCCACGTACCGCTCTCAGGTGGCCAATGTCACCATCACCCATACAGGTAACAGATAACAGGATATGGCCCAGTTGCACATGTGCTGTGTGCAGCCTACCTGTAACACATTGGACACATGGACTAGTTAGTTAGCAACTATACAACCAGGTCTCTAAGATGTGTGTCTACCTGTTATGTGTCGGTCAATGTGTATATGATGGTATGACACACTATGTATTCACCATATACAAACATTACATCCCCCATTACTATATTGTATGTGTCTGTGGATGGTCTGCATGTAGCACGTGACCTGGTACACACCTCACCCTACAGATGGTGTCATGTGTGCAATGACAGCTGCACAGTCCAGTAGCACTACATACCCAGGTTGGGGTCTAGACACAGTGTCCCAAAGTCAAGATGTGTGTGTATGCGGATGGGTTGACATAAGGGTGCAGATTATACCTGTACCAGCAGGCCACTGGTCATGTTTGCATGGTCAATAGCTGTTATACATACCTGTGGCATGTGTGCAACTGTACACCACATATGTCACAGCCATGGTGTCACCACACTGACATACTCCTGTGGAATATGACTGCGGATCATCCTCCTGCTGACACATGTATGCCTGCAGCACAAATGGATGACAGCATGGGGAAATCAATTGGTGTTACCAATAGCTGAGATGCATCCTAGCTGCAGACTACACTACCTGACATGTATGCAGTACACATTACCCCTGACTACATTCTACACTGCAGTATATTGTGGCACTCTATCACAGTCACCTTGTGCATCAGAACAATGTTAGCCTGTCCCTGCATTGCTATTATGGATGGCAGGGGTGTGGCACAGGTATCATCATATTCACAGGGTGTGTGGATGTCATCTTAGCTTCATGGCTACATTACCTGACATGTATGGAGTACACATTACCCCTGACTACATTCTACCCTGCAGTACATTGCATCACTCTATCACAGTCACTGTGTGCATCAGAACCATGTTAGCCTGACCCTGCATCGATGTTATGGATGGCAGGGATGTGGCACAGGTATCATCATATGCATAGGGTGTGTGAATGTCATCCTAGCTGTATGGCTACACTACCTGACATGTATGCAGTACACATTACCCCTGACTACATTCTACACTGCAGTACATTGCAGCACTCTATCACAGTCACCATGCACATCAGAACTATGTTGGCCTCTCCCTGCATAGATGTTATGGATGGCAGGGATGTGGCACAGGTATCATCATATGCACAGGGTGTGTGAATGTCATCCTAGCTACATGGCTATGCTATCTGACATGTATGCTGTACACATTACCCATGACTACATTCTACATTGTGGTACATTGCGGCACCCCATTACAGTCACCGTGTGCATCAGAACTATGTTAGCCTGTCCCTGCATCGATGCTATGGATGACAGGGATGTGGCACAGGTATCATCATATGCACAGGGTGTGTTGCAGGTGTGCCAGAAGCAGAGGGTGATCCAAACATGTGTCACCATGTGTGTGGGTGAGGGGTGTGGTTCCATGATTGGGGCATGGTGATGTGGTATGTGCCAGTATGGGGATGCCCTAGGTGTGGTTGCATAGTGTGTGGGTATGCATGCACACAGTTCCGCCATGTGGCTGCTCCACATGGGTCATGTTGGACAGCTGCAAACCATACCTGGCAGGGTGTGCAGTTTAGTGTCTCCAGCCACGGACACACCAACTGTGCCTGCCAGGGTTTCCATGGACATGTGCAGGTACAGACCTTGGGGTGCTACTCTCCCCTGATGATGACATATGTCCGCTGGAACCATGTCCTGCCTGGGCCTGGCCAGGGCCATGTGTATGTGGCCTGCTGTGGTGTGGTGTGGACAGCAGACCCTGTGGTGTGCCGGGGCTGGTACTGCCACTACGGGAGCAGCTGTGCATCCTGGCACATCCACGTTGACTGCCAGCTGCTGATGTCTCCGGCCTACATCCACGCGGATGTCACACCACTCCCACCACACGTTCTAGCACAGACATACCACGGTCGAGGAGGTCAACCATCTCACCCCACTGTCTATCCATTACCTCAGTATATTCACGGTATATTCAGATTTCCATATGTGCCTGTGCCTCCATTATGGCCTGAAACATGCTCCTATTGGTACCAGTTGTGGCACCTCTGCCAGGGAGGATGACCTGCGGTCTTCCCACGAGCACCACGGTACATCTGCCAATGTGGTGTGGTGTGGACAGCAGACCCTGTGGTGTGCTGGGGCTGGTACTGCCACTACGGGAACAGCTGTGCATCCTGGCACATCCACTTTGACTGCCAGCTGCTGATGTCTCTGGCCTACATCCACGCGGATGTCACACCACTCCCACCACATGTTCTAGCACAGACATACCATGGTCGAGGAGGCCAACCATCTCACCCCACTGTCTACACATTACCTCAGTATATTCACGGAAGGCAACAGCGAGTTCATGGAGGTTGCCACTTATAGCTGCAAAAGCAGACCTCTGCAGCCTCAGGACCTGTCTGGAGTGCATTTCCATATGTGCCTGTGCCTCCATTATGGCCTGAAACATGCTCCTATTGGTACCAGTTGTGGCACCTCTGCCAGGGACAGGATGACCTGCGGTCCTCCCACGAGCACCATGGTACATCTGTCAATGTGGTGGCCTTCCAGACATCTGGCTATGCCAGCTGTGACCTGACACAGTTGGCATGGACACCATACTTTCTTGGCCATTGCCACCAAGTGCCAACTGTCCTTCTGCTATGGTCACATGTGATGGGGTTTGTAGGGGCACTGTAACTGTGTGTGGGCTTGGGGTGGCTAGGAGGGTGATGACACATGGCGCAGTGTCGGCCACAGACAACCCCACCTGTGCCTCACCTGTACCTTCATCATCATCGGTGTCTGTAGGGACATCTACCTCAGTATGCATGCAGGAGGGACCCTGACCCACCTTGCCACCTGTGGAGGATACAAATACACATGTTAAGACCTGTACAGCAGTGCATAACAGTACATACACTCACACACACTCACACTCATTCACACTGACAGACACCTTACTACCTCACCTTCCCTAAGTTTGCAGACAGTCCCACAGTCAGTTACGTATGTTCCCCTTCCTGCATGGCACTTGCTAATATACAAGCACCACTACAGCCCATAAACATATCATCCCTCTCCATGCCTACATGTGTGGTTACCACACCTGACCTGTTACTCCATTGCCTCCCTGACCTGGGTGGAGTAGGTTGTACATGGCCTCATAGCTGTCACCCTGTATTACCTTGTGTATGGGCAGTAATGGTGTATGAGGCCCCTATATGGTTGGGTCTGTTGCATTCACTACATATGTCACACACCAGAGCCTCATACTACAGTCTTGCTCAGTCCATGCCACATCTGCTGCACAAGTGTCCTGTCATGCAGACGACAGTACTACCTGGATACACTTACTGATGTGCTGTGGTAATTTCCCATTGCATTCGTAGTGCTGCATATGTGGGTAGCCGGTTACCTATCTGCCGCTGGCAATATGATGTGTTTAATAAAAGGTAAATCTGTCGTGGAACTCTGCAACTTCTTTATTCTACAATTTTGGTATTTTGTGTTGTTGTCAGAGTGAACTCAGTACTCAGTCCATTTTCTTTGCAATATGATGTGTATACCTGATATGTACTGCACCTCCTAATGCATACTCCATGCTACAAACCTTGTTATGCTATCAGCTGTCCTGTGTTCACATACCTGACCAGTTATCCTGGTGTCCCATGTCTCACTCCATGTATAGCACAATGCCAAGGGGAAGTACTGCCATGTGGTCATTCCCACTATCACCTGTGCATACATGGACACACACACACACACACACACACACACACACACACACACACACACACACACACACACACACACACCTGACATGCATCGTCCACACTCCACTAGATTGCACTTACAAACACAACCGAGTCACACACACACACACACACACACACACACACACACACACACACACACACGCACCACTCACTCCTACATGTGGAGTTGCACAACATTTGTACACACAGTCCTCCCATTAGCCTTCTATCAACATGCATTATACATGAAGCTCAACAGCATGCAGTGCAACTATAGTGACATCATGCTAGCAGCAGTATACATATGTGTGAGACATGGGCTTTGTTGGTAGGTGATGGCCCCTCCCCATGTTAATACTGCACCCATGTACAAAGTGTTACTGTGGCCTGTTCTGCACCCTGCCTTTTACTGTGCACCATACCTTGCAGGTGTAGAAACCATTGATGCATCTGTAGTACTGTGTCAGTTAAGTCAGCTCCAATGCTCACAGCCCCTGGGTTTTGTAGCAACACATACCTGGGATGGGATGTGAACAGCTATCAATTGTGGATGCCTGATGTCTGAGTTACAGATCACAACATCAGCAGTGCATGTATGATCAGTACATGACTATTACACTGACAACCAGCGAACCTTACCATGGCTGTGAGAGGTGCCCTACACATGTCCCAGACCTCTGCATGGTTGCAAGGTCTACTCATGTGCACATCCCTTGGAGTGCACACACTGCTGTGATGAGTGCTGTGGGGTCAGGGTTACGTCTGCAATGTTTACTTAACCTGCTTGTGTGCAGCTGCAGCCATGTTGTTGTTGAGTCACACATGTCCCTACTGTAGGCCTTGTGTCCTGCCACATGTCACATCCCTGTGGACACATTGCACATTGACAGGATGTTAGTTACCTTGCATGTGTCTGTTGTACCCTTCCGATACCCCAGCATGGTCTCTACTGTGATGCAGTGCATTTCTCAGCAACAAAACGTGAATGTGTACAGCATGCAGTATGGGTAGGTGTGTTAGACATGTGCATGGGGGATAGCCCATAGCTATAACATGCCCAGTTTATCATCATGCATGAACACGAACCGTTGTATCCTGGAGAGACCTACATAGGAGTGAAAGAAAGCTGATGTCAGTGGCCACAGCTGTGGCATTCATAACAGGTGAGTGCAGCATTACGTTACATCAACAGTAGAATTACACAATATTACAGCTTCTACACAACAGTTTATTACTATTACACAGCAGCAGACAAAGTATATGAAATCTCGGTTTTGCATGATGTACCTGTATAGCTGCAGATGCATACACACGAGTGGTGTACTGATGTGCCCTGGGGCTTTACCTGCACGCTCCTCAGCTGGTGTGTCATTGGCACCCACCTCCAAGATGTGCCCTGCCAGGTGTTGATGTTGCAGGCAGACAGAAGCTCCTCCACACGGGTGAGGGGTGGATGGGTGGGTTGCTCCCCATTGCAAGGTGATCCCCCTTATGGCAGCTGCATGCTGACGTACATGGCGAAGCAGGTTGGTGCAATGATGCTGGACCTGCTCATAGCTGCGGTTATGCAGTCCGACATCATTGACCCTGTGGACTAGCTCGTTCCACAGGGTGGTCCTCTCCTGCTGGTCGTGGGCTGTCTGGCCAAAAAGAAGTAGGTAGTGCTGTACCAGATGGTCGATGATGATAGCCGTTTCTGCAGTGCTGTACGAGGGAAGGCAACTATGTGACATGATACCTGGAAGACATAAAATGGAAACAGGTCTGAGCCACCCATACAGCAGGGTTACCATAGTTCTTAGTACACATATATGTCTCCCCCCACCATATCAGCTACAACAACACGTTCACAGACTGCAATTGTTATGTCAGCTGCTTACCTACCATTGGGACATATGTTGTATTGTACCAAGCTTTGTGCTACGTGTATGTGCCACGCTTTGTGCTATGTGTTTGTAGCCATGCTCCCTGTGGGGACACATCTTTGCTGGCCTGTTACAGACTATTTCACCTGCATGCCATTGTCAGTGCCGTTATATATATATATGTGTGTATAAATATATATCTATGTACATATATGTGTAGATATACGTTGTATGTTGTTGATATACCTATGTCTATATGAGTGTCTGTATCTGTACACATACACATCACAGTCCGTATCACACAGACATGTGGAGTGCATACAGACATCAGGTCCGCATTCTGTAACCGTCTTTCATTCACAGCTGCATTGTTTTGCCTTGCTGCAACACAGACATGTGCCACATGTGAACACAGCCTAACATTAGGGTGGTAACTATGGTGTGAGATTGCTGGTATGCCTATTACACACCTATGGCATTTGTGCATGCTACATTACACATTCACATGACTGCCCTGCAAGGGGTGTGCACTGACACACATGTCTATCATGACGGCAGTACATCCACCAACAGTATTCTCCACACTAACATAACATACACAGATATTATGGCTGGCATCTTTGTCATTCATTTGTGATCTGCATAGTTGGCGGGTATGTCCCACTGCTTACAGGAACAGACAGTATTGTCCAGAGCAGTTGTTCAGCAGGACATCATTACAGGGGGAACTACAAATGGCACATATCAAACATTCTACATCATACATCCTATTAATCTATACCACATACTACATTAAACTACATACAGTTGTGTTTTACATACCTTTTAGTGTTTGGATGGGTGTGACGCCTTCCCAGTTGTGGCCTGTAGTACTGTGTTCTCCACTGTGTAAGTTCCGTGGTATACATTTGTTTTCTATTTCCTTTTTTATTTTTTGTTGGTTTCCTTTTATCTCTCTCTCTCTCTCTCTCTCTCTCTCTATCCCTCTCCAGTAGAGCGAATGAGTTGGTTTGACTGGGTTTCAGCATGGCTTTTGTAGGTGATGCACATGATCAGGTGATGGGCTCTGCACCAATCAGTGTGCAACAGCTGCTGACTGCGTGCAGCCTGCTGTGTAGTGATTCTGTTAACCATCGTCATAGCAACCCAGTACTATAAAATGCTTAATCATGTGGGCGTTGTCCCTTCACCTTTCCAGTATGGAGGACATCCTTCCTGTATGTGAGCAGCAGTGTTGCAGATGGCAGGTTGCAGTACCTATTACAGTGGGGCTTGCAGGCACAGGACAACTACACAATCTTAGGTTCTTCCAGACCTACAGACAGAGTGAGTGGTGTTATGTGCATTGTATATTGCTGGTCTTGGAGTGTTTGCATGTACAAGGTAGTTTAGGATGGAATGCAGTCTGTCTGCATAGCTCTCAACAGTGGGCCTATCCACATGATGGCCAGTGGATTGTCTGTTTGCTTTTGCCTGTGCACCACACAGGGCTTGTCCTAGATATATCCTCGGCAATCTGTCTGTTGCATGCTATAAGTACATGGCTACTTCCAGTTCTGTTCCTGATGTGTTATTCCTGCATAAGGGTATGCTGCATCGAATCCTGTAACACCAACAATGTGCAGGGTGTGTAACAGCAATATTACGAGTATGGCCCTGTGTTCCTGCCTCTGTCCTCCATATATATGGCTGGCTTTGTCCTGCTGTGATACTGTTAGGCGTTGTTCAGTATTGGCCTATCATAATATACTGCTGGCATTCCTGCTATCATCCCAGTCATATCGTGGACTCCCATGACATTTGTTGGTCAGGGTCCATACATGTGACAGATACATAGATATTATCACAGGTAATAAATGTCCCCCTAGGCCTTGACTACGAGGTGTAACTGACGGCTGCTGAACTACATCTGTTATTGTTTATTGTTACTTATCTTGATGGCAAATCCTTTGTCCACAGTTGTACAAATTGACAGGCCTGTCCTGGACTGCATAGTATGTTATATATCTGCACTGCCTGCATCTACTTTTCTGTGTGGCCCTTGCATTCCTCACTGATTACATAAGTGCAGATCTATGTGCTGTCGGTAATGGCATGCATTATTGTAAAATACACCATTACAAGTTGTCTGTGTATACATATCTGTGTGTTGTCTCATGTCCTTTGAATAGTGACTGGGCTATGTGTAATTCCATACTCCTGTTCAAGTGTAAATGTCATTTAGTAGGTTATACAGCAAAATGATTTTGTTATACCGATTTCACTTGGGAAATAGAATGTTGTGCAGTGGGACCCGAGCCGAGAATGTGTGCACAGTAGGCGGATGCTCT
This sequence comes from Protopterus annectens, assembly GCF_019279795.1. Classification (NCBI taxonomy): domain Eukaryota; kingdom Metazoa; phylum Chordata; order Ceratodontiformes; family Protopteridae; genus Protopterus; species Protopterus annectens. Next base: position 431,252,976 of record NC_056728.1, read on the forward strand.
GCCCACTACACTACTGTAGCTCTGCGTATTTTGCATATTTCTACATTAATGTCATACCCATGCTCCCTTTCCTCAGCCCCCGAGCTCCACGTACACAGCATCCATCCATTCTGCAGTTGCTAGCCCTGCCATACCACACCTCCACACATTTCCCTCTCTGCACGTCTCAGTATTCCTCCATATTACTGTCTCAATGCAACCTTCTGCAAGCTCTTCATCAGTTTAGTCCATGTACATTCAAGCCTTCCCTTCATCCACCTCCGATACTGGTGGAAACATTATTGTGACCCATAACGTCTGGTGCATCCCAGCAGGGACAGACTTGTTGTTGTGTCACGAGTACACTTTGCTGGGCTACACTGTTTCTCCCACTGGTAGCATCCTCTCAGGGTTTTCAGATGCAGTGCTTTGCTCACACATGAGACCAGCCACATCTCCCGCTTCTGCGGATGAAACACACCCCCATGCCGTGGCCCGTTTTCCATTCCTCTCTTCAGTATTATATGAGACTACTGTTCTCACAGTATACGTGGGCAGGCACTGTTCATTGGTACTCACAGATTGCTCAGAATACTGTGACTGAGTACTGTGCACATGTTTGCTGGTATTAATGTGCATACTTACATACATTTCCTATACTGTTGACTGACTGTGCCAGATGATATGTTTGTGATAACAGCAGCTAATTGTATATCTGCCATGCCTTTGTGGTAACTCACTTGGACTATAGTATGTGGGGGCAGTGACCTGGGAGTGCTGCTTATGTTGTTACTGGCCACGATGAGGGATGTGGGCTACAGCATGCCAAAGGCACTGCGGGGAAAGTGTTGGTGGGTATGCGCTGGTGTGCGCTAGGCTCAGACCTGCTGACCTCCGGTCACGGCGTCTTACCCTGGGTTGGCCTCCACATTGCTTAACCAGTGTGGGCATTGCTTACCACCCACACAGGCATACTCCCTCTTGCTGCCAAATTCCCCTGTGCTACTTCATGTACATGTCAGTATTATACATACTTAAGTCAGGTGTACATGTCAGGTATGACTGTTCACGAAGTTCAGTGTAAGGTTAAGTGGAATTCCAGTATAGCATTTCTGGTTAGGTTACACTCAGGTATTTGGGTTAGGTTTAGTTATTCCATACCTGTGTTGTAGAGTAGATATGAATAGTGGAGGTGTAGGCGGGTAGGTGGGGGGGATTTTAACTGTATAGTAGGCCATTCGACTGATTAGTGGGCGAGCGGTAGTACAGGTTTGCAGGGTGTTGGGATATTTATGCGAGGCAGGACAGGAGGTGTCAGTGTCAGTAGTTGGTGTAGGGGTCTGGAGTGTTGGGGGGTGGTGGACTTCACCAGGTGGTGATCCAAGTGTGCTTGGGTTTTCCCTTCATGTGTTATTTACATGTATAGTCTGGGACAGCTGCGGTAATACACCTGGGTTGGGGGGTACCAGATTCTGCCATTATAGTTGTGTGGAGGGTGTCACCTACCTGTGGCTGTGAACATTACTACGAATGCATTAGGGTTTGATAGGTAAGTGGTGTTCTTGGGCCACACAGATGGGCTGATAGTGGGGACATGTCCAGGGATGTGCAGGATGGCTGATGGGAAGATCCACAGCTGGCCATTTCTTCTACAGCGACAGCTGTGTATATACCCTGCATTTGGGGGTAGGTCTGGACAATCACACCCCTGGGTGGGAATGAGGACAGCAACATAGCTCTCAACCGATTAGAGACAAATCTCAACAGAATCAGGGACAAATCCTCAAATAATCAGGGACAATCAGGGACATTTTTAAATATTTGTACTATTAACCTGAAACATTTGCAAAATAAGAGAATGTGGATTAATACAGATTTTCTGACATAAAACGTCTATAACTCTGAATTACTATCATTATTTATTAAGGGCAATTCACCACCTTTTCTTCAGCAGTCACCAGTTTTAAGAGGGATTAAGAGGGACAGACCTATAATCGGAGTCTACATCAGGGACGTCCCTGAAGATCAGGGACAGTTGAGAGGTCTGGACAGCAACAATATCTTGTGATGCCAATTAGTTCAGCTTATATGCCTACAGTGGGGTGTTACAACCATGTGTTCTTTGGTGTCATTTAGTGGGTTTGCAACAACACATCTGGTTATACTGTCCTTTGCCATGTAAACTAGACTTTGCTGCAGTGGGACTCGTACCAGGCGTGGCTGCTCGTTAGGCGTCGGCTCTGCCCAATGCACACTACTGTTTACATCCCTGGGACGGTCCACAAAGAACTGCTCCAGCCAACACCTACAGAGCTAGGCCCATAATTACATACCCATAGTTACCAAACTGCACATCCTCTTCAGAAGTCTTCCTTACTCCAAGTGCAGGTCGGGTCTAAACACACCACTACACACTGCTCACTCTCCACATCTCAGGACCCATCACATATGTTGTCTTGCCCCATGGGTCATCAGGCTTCCCCAACCTTGTAGTCCAGGAACATGTGTGCCCTGCCATAGGTTATCCATGTAATGGCTGGAAGCCTGAATAGACATAACATTTTTGGGTTGTCCCGCAAGGGACATTCTTGTCCTTGCTTCAAGATTAGACTTGGCGGGTCTCTCCCACTGGTGGTATCCTGCCTGTAGTCTTGGAATCAGTGGTTTGTTTACTTTTATTGTGTGTTTGTATGTTTCACCTGTCTAGCTGGGGAGGTGGGGGTTGATGCTACATGTTACACATTTGTTGATTGGGCCCCTCACCCCCACTGGCACTGCCTGTGAACATATGTAATTCTTAACTGCTGTATCATAGCGACTAGCTATATATATATATATATATATATATATATATATATATATTGTGGGATTTTGGGTTATGTGGGAAAGGTGAGTGTGTACAGTGTCAGAGTTAGGGTTCACAAGGTAAGTGTATAGTAACGGACTGTAGTTTAGGGATGGGTTAAGTGAGTTAGGTTTAGAGTGCGGGTTAGGGAGTGGTGTCTCAGTGAGTGGCAGCTTTAGGGTGTAAGTGAGTTAGTAATGTATATATATATATATATATATATATATATATATATATATATATATATATATATATATATATATGTATATATATATATATATATATATATATATATATATATATATATATATATATATTGCTGTACATATATATCTAATGACATATGGATGTATGGGTGTCTGCAGATGCATATATCTATATGTGGGTATTTATATATATGTCTGTCTATGTATGTATACATTTGTACCACAGAGAGGGAGAGTTATATCTCCATGTAGTTATGGGTATATACACACACATACCTCTACATATTTATATCTACATCTGGTTATACCGTTCTTTGCCATGCAAAATAGATTGTGCTGCAGTGGGACTCATAGTGGGAGTGGCTGCCCGTTGGGTGGCAGCTCTGCCCAATGAACACTATTGCTTACATCCCTGGGGCGGTCCGAATAGACCCATCTTGCAAACACCTGCATGTCTAAATCCATAATTACATACCCATAGTTCCCCCACCCGTACCTCCTCTACAGCACTCATCCTTACTCTGGGTGCAGGTTGGGTCTTACACACCACTGCACACTGCCCACTTTCCACTTCACGGGACCCATCTCGTACGTTGTCTCGACCCATGAGTCATCAGGCTTTCCCACTCTTGTGGTCCGGGTATGTACATGCCCCGCCTTGATAGGTCATTGCACAGGCTTCCTCCTATAACAAGACAATTTTTGGGGTGTCCTGCAAGGGACGCTCCTGTCTCTGTTCCAAGATTAGACTTCTCGGGTCCACTGTGCCCCCCCCGGTTGTATCCTGCCTGTGGTCTGGGGAGCAGTGGATTGTTTACATTGTTTGTGGGTTTGTTTGCATGTTTCTCCTGCCTGGCTGGGTGGGGGGGTTCATGCTACGTGTTATACGTTTCTTGCTTGGGGCCCTCACCTCCATTGGCATATATATGTATATGTCTGCATACACACACACATATGTATGTATGTATATAGATATATATATATATATATATATATATATGTATTTATATATATATATATATATATATATATATATATATATATATATTTCTGTATATATATATATATATATATATATATATATATATATATATATATATAAAACGATATGTGGATATATGGGTGTCTGCATACCGGCCCAACTTGTATATATGTATATGTTGGTATTTATTTATAAGAAAAGGGGAGGTATACCCAAACATTAGGTATTCAACCTTCGTCTACACCCAGGGTTACATAGGTACAACTGGGTATGTGCATGGTCTCCGGCATGTGCCACACCTAGGATACTTGGGTCGGGACATCATACAGGATGGGCCCCGAGGGGGGGGGGCAATGTGTGGTGGTGTGGCAGCTACAGGCTGGTAACCAGGGTAGGAGTGGTGGCTGCATGTGTGCTGCAGGTGGGGCTAGCAGAACTGTGGGTTATGCATGTATGGGTTGGAGATGGCCTGGGTGGATGGGCCTGTACTGATCGGCCCGTCTAGTGGGTGGGTGAGAGGGGTATGTGATGTCGACATGTGACACATAACAGAGGGCTGATTTAATTCCCTAGTTCAATGACAGACGTACAATACTATGAGCTTGGTAGTGTATTGCAGGGCGGACGTGTTTGGCTGGGTGGGGGGGTATGCAAATTCGTACGTGACGTATATTGGTTGGGGACTATCAGGCCCATTGATGGTGCATGTGGACATATATGTTTCTGTTCATCTACCATTGGTATCTACAGATGTCTGGCCATATATACCTCTGTGAGTATATATTTGCTTACATATGTCTTACTATGTCGGAATATACCTACGGAGACATATATGTGCATGCATATGTCACTTGTGTATATCTGGACATATAGATGTTGACATATATATGTGTAGTTGTCAGCATTTGCATGTATATCTGTTCATATACTTGTATATATATATATATATATATATATATATATATATATATATATATATGTCGTCCTCCTCTTAAACGGCCACTTCCGTGCAGGGCTAGACTAGCCCTGCATGGAAGAATAGTGAATCCGGGGGTGGGTCTTTTGTTTTGACCTATACTCATATGAGCTGAAAAGTTTCTTGCAAAATGTACCTTTGACTGGGTCCTCAGATCAACAAATTGAATCCAATCTGTATGTCTCAAAGTAGGCAACTTTACTGACACCTCCTAACTATTTGTATGTGGGAACAAAACCATTTCTAAAGAGTTTTTCACAAATATTTAAAAGTTCATTATATAAAGCTTTCCTGCCACAGCATACATTAAATACTGAAGCTCTCTGTATAATCTTTCATCACTAGACATAGCAGACTGCTTTACATTCTGCTTGGTAGTTTTAAGATGAGTATTAACAAAAAATCTTTTGTCAACACCATTCTGCTTTATAAAATCTTCAAAAGTACTTCTACAACGTTATATCCAGGCTCTCTGTCACCAGGGTAAACAATCATCCTATTGGCGATACCTTGATCATTCTCTATCAGACTGTATCACATCTTTCAATGAATATTTTGCAAATGCTTCTAACCCAGTAATGAGCAGTACAGAGTCTTCTAAGTGTACGAGCTACCTTCAGACTTCAACATGCAAATACAGACTTCCTCAAAAGATTAGTACAAAAGGTCAAATGCTTTAATATTGCTACACTTAATATTATTCTACCAAACTTTATCATGGATATGCTTCACTGAGCCATATAATGTCTCAGTGAAACCTGCTGTGTCACGATGGATACATAAATAAATTGTGAATGTTTTTTTTTTTTTCATTGCAGCAATGCTCCCTACACCCCCTGTGCAGGGAACTGCAGCCCCTGCAGTTCCCCTAACTTATATATCTACTTCCAAGATCACCAGTCCTTGTAGAAAGTTACAAAACCACTTATTGAAATTAATTCAGGCCATTAGTCTTAACTGAAAGGGCCAAGCTTGAGATGTGCTATGATAAAATTGCAAAATTCACAACAAATTCCAAAAACTTCTCCCATCACTGCACTGCTCTACATTCCCTAAAATGGCTGGAACTACCAAACTACCTCACCTATCTGCAACTAACTACAGCTCACAAACTTATATTTAAACCTTCTGATTGTCCTGCCCTTAGCTCTATATTCACCTTTGACATCCCAAATAGGCCCCTTAGATCTGAGAATTAGCAACGTCTACAGGTTTACAAGCTAAATCTGTCTCCTGGACAATGTCTTTACTCTTACTCATTAGCCAAAAATTGGAATGTTCTACCTTTAGCCATCAGAATAATCCAAAATCCTGCCCACTTCAAAATGTACATGTATACCTGTCTTCCATCTGGAACTGTACTTGCACTTAGCCTCCTTGAATGCCTAAGTTCTAATGATATATATATTTTTATTTTTCTAGTTTTATGCCATGCTTACCAAAAAAATTCCTCTATGCTCTAATTATCTCGAAAATATTGTAATCTGTCACTGCTACTTGTCTTGTCACTGGATTGCTAATTGTGTTTTTAACTTTATTATCTAGACTGATTGATAATTGTATATTACCACTGTATAAAATTCTGTTTTTTATTGTACTGAGGAGCTTTTCTCCCTGGGCCTCCACTGAAAATGAGCTCTGAATGGCTCAGTGGAATTTCCCAATTAACAAACTGCAAATAAATAAAACAAATAAATAAATATATACATAAATAAATAAATAAATAAATAAAGTCTGCAGCAGACTAAATAGAAAAGCAGCTCAGAGGTAATTGTTCCCTTCAAGTGTAAAAGTCCTAGTTATACTATTCCAGGAAGGTGAAAGTGAGTTTCCATTTTTTTAGCGGAGACCCAGTGTTGAACTCCCCTATCACTGAGTTCCTTGAGAAGGTAGTTTTTAATCAACTTCTGGAAGACCTAGCAATACTAGCATTCTGATCATTGTTCAGCATAGCTTCTGGTCAGGCTATGAAGTTAACACACCTTTATTATATAAATTAGTTATGAACTCTGTGACACCCCTGCACTGGCCCAGTAATCAAGGAGCCTCAGTCCTCACCACTAACACCAGTGAGGGACGTGCACATTGGGAGTATGACAAGTACACACACAGTAAAGTACAATTTACCTTAAGAGCACACAGAGATCACAGTCAGTCTGGGGCTGGTTTCTCCCTCTCTCATCACATCCCCAACAAGACTTCCCACTGGCAAAGCTATAGGGTTAAGATCTCAGCCGAGTGGTCAAGCCAAAACCTCCAGCACCCTCTCTGTCCAACTAGTGCTTTGTGTCCCTGCACAAGTAGCTCAAACACACACACACACACACACACACACACACACACACACACACACACACACACACACACACACACTTTGAGATTTGATTATATACAAACACACAGACACTCCTGGGGAAGGCTGGCACAGATTTAATAGCTATGCCCCCTTCTGCCCAGACTATAAGGTAGTAATCACTGCCAGCAACCACTACTTACTTATCAGCTACTAAAGGCCCTTCCCAAAAGGTGACCAATTCTACTGTGCAATGTTACTTTTATCCAAATGATGTGTGACCAGAACTGTTAAGGCTATTTAGGAGTGGCCAGTACAGTATCACCAAATTCATACACAAGTATACTAAGAGCTTGAATATCTCTAAACAAAACCAGTCACAATTAAAAAGTTTAAATATATTTAATAATAAATAAAAGCACAAGACTATACTCAATAATTCAACAGTGACAAGAATCACAGGAAATATTTTAAAACAACATTGCAGGACAGTCTCACATAAATACAGAAAACATCTAGACTGATCTTACTATTTACCTATCTATGTCTAAGAGAGATACTATGATCTAAAACTTACTTGCAGAGCAAGGACAAGTGCTGGTGAGAAGATGTTTACAGGTCCACAACAAGATACAAAATGCACTGACTTTCTCTTGGAGATAGTTCTTAGGTTACGCACAAACATTTCTGCTGGGTCATCTCAGATTACATCATTCTTGTCAATTCTGCTTTTAGTTTCCAGGCCAACAGGAACTTAAAATATAACACCTCAGTGTCAAGAATACTTATCTCTTAGAAACTTGCCTGGAACTTTTAAACACCTTTATATTTGAAACCTGCAATTACCTCTGTTTCCAGACAATAGGAAAGCCTACAACTCTAGACATTGTGTCTGCTTTGAGCTGAAACAGAGATAACAGAGTCATAATCAATTTCCACTTATTTTCTCAGAGTTTGCAAGTTAACTCTGTATATCCAAACTGCTACCATGAAAACATACATTTGCACAGGCATAGAGTCCATATACACATCTCTTCTCTTTTCCAACAGGGTACACTGTGGTTACAATCTTGAAGCTCAGTACAGAACATATAGTATTCTTACATTTCTAAGGTAAGCATACAAATCATATTACTATTCACAAATGATATAGAATTATATACAAAATTCTAGCTGGCTGGGCTTGCAGCCTTTGCAAACTCAACAATGGAAGGTATGGCATTTATTGTGGTCCCCAGATTACCCTACTGAACCTTAAGCAAAGCATCTTTGATCAAACCACCAGTTATCTCAGCAATAAAACTGAAGTGGTAGATATAACAATATGTTCTTCTCACCAAAACTAATCACTTTAGGCATCTCACATGTATCACTACTCAGCCTCTTACTATTGTCAGCATTTGTTAGACCACAACTTGTGGATGCACTCTGGAGAATAAAAGTGTATTAAGTATGCTTGTGACTCCAGTTTTGTCTACCTCATGTCTTGTCTTAAATGCCAGCAAAACTAAATGCCTGTGATTTTTCCATAAGAATCTCTCCTTGCATACTAAATAAAATCTGTCCATTGTCTCATAATGTCATGGGTACTAAAAATTTGCTTTTGTAAAATGCCTTGGCATCTTACTTAGTTCAAAACTGGTATTTGGTGACATTAGTAACACAATAAAAAAGTCAATTAATAATTAGGAAGACTATATAGAGTAAAACAATGCATCAGCTAGACAAACCATAGCCAGTGCCTTATTGATAGCCAACTCCTCTTTGGTCCATTTTAGTTAGCATTCTGTCTGCCCACCTCCACCATTCACTTGAAATGGTCTATAACAGAGCAATTAGACATGTGTTCCAAAAAGATCATGAGACCAGCACAGTGAGTAAATCAAACAGCTCAGATGGCTACAGCTTAGCAATGAAATTCATTCTGCCTTACTTTTCCTATAATATACAATATAACCAAAATGTTTAGCTACATACATATATATGATACTGCAGAGTGCATTTCCCATGAACAAACGTAAGATCAAAAGGGGCCTAGCTGATTACAAGTAACAGAAGCAATTCTAGATCTTATCACATTTTGATACAGCGAGACTGTAAGAGTCCGCTGACCAAATACACCACCTATGTTGTAATATCCAGACCTGCTTCAATGAAAACCGTCAATCTTACCTACTTTGTTGTTAAACTGCTACTGAATTCAGGTTGTACTACCTCTGCTTCACGTCACCTCCAATTTTTTGTTAAGATAATAACCTCTCCTCGTTACGCTGCACGTATACCATCACTACTTCTCCATACTCTGCTATGAGCAGTTTTAATTGCACCAGTTCTGTTGCCACTGTACTGAGGATATCATAACAAGTTTGCCTCTAAACTTTAAATCAGTACAACATTTACTCAATCAGCATGGCATACAAAATATATATAGTGTGCTACACAGACAACACATAAATGAAAGCTTATATATATATTTGCAGCTAGTACCTAGCAATATAAACAATGTGCTATAAACAGAGACATGTTTACCCTGTGCCTCTAGACTCATCATTAAACTATGATATCGAACTGTCCTGTGCACGCTGCATACTGCAATATCTTACTTGGGATATATATATATATATATATATATAGATAGATATATATAGATATATATATATATATACAGTATACCATTGCTTCTTAGTATGATGTTATAAAACTGCATTGTGCAATACAAGCTATCTGTTAAGTTATAACGCTGATTTGGCAATACTCTCACTTCTGCAAGTATACTGCATTTGAAACATGCCATTGTCATTACTGTATTAGTTTGCAAACCTTATATTTGCATAATTTGCATTCATAATCAAGGTTTGGTATGCATATACCGCAGATTATGTCCATTTTATTGTGAATCTTTTCTCCCAGCATGTTCACTGAAGGGCATTCACAGCTGTATAAATTCATTAGACCAACATATAGATGGATAGATGCATAAATAGATAGACAGACAGACAGACATACAGATGATAAAGAAATGTTATGTGTGCTATCAGAATAGAACAATCTGCCTTAACCTTTACGTGAGTTGCTTCATTTAAGTCTGATGCTTCGTGCATGAAATTAAGATTCTTTTACTTGAAAGCTAATAATTGCTTTTTCTTGCAAGACAAATCAAGACACATTTCTTTCCTATTTTTTACTGTAAAATACATTCTGCCTAACTGTTGTAATTTTAATAAGCTAAGTAATGGAATGCATATAACGTTAATAAGATGCTTTTGGGCAATCACTTGCTGGGTAAACAAAGTTGGATATTCTCTTGCATACCTTCTTTGCATTGAGTAGTAAAGCAATTATTTTACTGGTCCCTGTCTTTTAACTGACTGTTTTTATATTCTTTAGTGATAAGAGTGCTGACTTGACCTGTTTTCCTGGACTCTTGCTGCAGTCAGTGCTTTAATGAATGTGTCAACTCTGAAGCAAAGTCATAGTTCATAGGTTCACAGATTCATACTAGACTAACTGCCCTTGAGGGCCATTTTAAGTCTAGCCAATTATCCCTTGTGAGACTCAAACCTGGCACTTTGTGTTTGTAAGGCAAGCACTTTAACCATTAGGCCACCCTCCCAAGTATAAAGAAAATAGACATCACAAGACTGTCATTGTCATTGGACCCCATAATTTTCCCTCTGACTGACAGACAAAAGATATGTAAGAGCCATGAGAAGATGAGTACACATTTCTTGAGGTGAAACAATCAAACAGCCCTACCATTAATGGGATAACAGTGACAGAGAACTGGAATAAAACACAATAAAATTAAAAGGAAACAACAAAGGAACAATGGAGTTAGAGAAGTGAAATAAAATACAGTAACATTAGATGGGGAGAACAAAGTATAAGACTAAATAATAAGTTATAAATAAAATAATTACCTAAATATAAGCATCACTCGCTAACTATAGCAATGCAGTGAAGTCCAGAAATATAGGTGCACAAAGATTATATTGAAAGAACATACTAACTGACTGTCCCATTAATTTGAAAATTATTCCAATATTGTTGTGTCTTTCGGCTTTTCCTGGTTAGGGGTCACCACAGCGGAACTCTGGTCCGATAATGATTGGCAGTTGATTTTTACGTACCGAGTTGCCAGCTCTGCTGCACAACCTTCAACGGAGGTATGCCCATTCACGCATGTCTCCACGCAGAAGACACTCTAGGTGAGAATCAAACCGGACAGCAATATAATTTACTTAATTTGAAGAACAAATTAAAAAATGATTAGGCTGTCATGAGGATTCATAGGTGCAAACCAGACAGACCAATATGATTCTGACTGGCCTGCCAGACAATACAGGACACAAAGAATGTTGTAGGATTGACTGTGAAATTATTTAAAACCCAACAGAGACAATATCTGTTTGGCCACAAATTACACTAGAGAAAGTGCACAAGTGTCTGTGAGAGATACCAGGAACTGAATGGAATCAGAGAATGATCATCTGTTTGCTTCATATAGTTTACACAAGGGCCACTGAGGGGAGGAATTTGCAGACAGAGAACAATAATATGGCTTTTTGCAGAACTTATTCTGGCAGTTACTGTGCAACAGAGGGCTTACATTATGAGTAGCAAGAAATTGTAAATTCTTAGCTGAAATGATGGATTTATTGTACTGATACCCACTCTTGCCAGTGGAGTAAACTGTTTAGCAGAAGTGCAGAACTCTCAGAGGCATTTTGATCTCTGCTAGCAGTCATATTCAGCAAATAATTTTCTGGCAACTGATAATGCATTATTTCCTGATACAGGAATTAATAAAATCTGAATATTTTAAAAGGTTGAGGGTTTAACAGTCGAATTGTTCATATGATCTGCAACTAGAGGTATAGCCTTGTGTTACGTGCAAAAGATAATCTTTCAGTTTAATTCATAAGACTGAGACTATGAGCTGATGATGATGAGCTTCATCCTAAAATCTAAGGTTTGATTCTCTCAGTCCCCATTTGACTAATAAGTGACTTTAAGTCACTTAAAATTACGGTGTTCCTTGGTTACCACTGCAAAGAAGCTTGTGTCTACTAGGTTTTCCTAGTTAACAAATCAATTAAATGAAATACAGTTGTTTCTTTGCTTAATGTATTTGGCAGGATGTGCTGTTTTATGTTACAGCTACTCACAGTGTCCTCTCTCATGAAGGTCTGCACACCTCTAGTCCCTGCTGGGCCTAACAGCTTGCCAGATCTTGAGCTCAGTAATGTGTTGGCTGACTAAAAGCAATAGGCTGCCACACCAGAAGCACTAGTAAGTCTGCTGTGTAATGCAAGAGGATATACAAACTACTAGGGAAGCTTTGTTTCTTCTTGTGCCAAATGTTACACTGTCTGTGATGTCACATTATTAATTAAGAGATGTATTTATCTGAAGAGTTTGCAGCTGAAAGGGGAAAACATTTTCATTTGTTCATTTTTCTCAACCAGTATGGCATGGAGTAGTTGCCAGATGTTGCCAAACATGGGCAGTTTGAGCACTATTCATGATACCCCTCAGATAATATATGAAGTTCTGACTTATGGATCATAGTTTGTACCAGATGTACCCCATGTCAGTTAGGTGGGATCAACTAAGCATTGCACTGACTTTGTGGTTGGATGAAGCTACATTTAGAAAATGCATAGTTTAGCCTTTTGAAGCTTATTAACATTTTCCAGCTGTGCACTGTTTTATGTCTGTTGCCATCAATAGCAGGTCAACATAACAACATAGTCAGAATCTGAGCTACAGGTTATATTTGATAGTTGGCAATGCTGTTCATGTCACAACTTATCTACCTTCAGTGTGTACTTTCCTGTTTTAACCGTTGGTGTATTTGCACCATTTTTTCAGTGGTTGCTTAATATTCTGTTTAGTCAATACAGTGTTTGTTTGTGTCTTTCGGCTTTTCCCAGTTACAGTCTGCTAATGATTGGCAGTTGACCCATTCACACATGTCTCCACGCAGAAGATGGAGAATCGAACCTGACAGCACAGCACCACCACTGCAGGTTTAGTGTATGGCAGAAATTGTAATTCCACACATAGATCTAATTGTCTGGTGCAATGAGAGGAAAGAAGCATTAGTATCAAAGTTAAAGTTATATTTTATACAATCATAACTCTCAGCTGTGCAGATTTTCACAGAATGTCCAGATTTTTGCATCATATTTTTGTCAATTCTGTATAAAATGCGTGGTTTTCTGGCAAATCATTGAAAACTGAAGTCACTGAATGATGATGCATATTTAAGTTTTAGACTTCACATCCTTCAGAAAATGCATGTTAAAATGAATCCTAATATTCTAGAAACTTTCTAAACATATATGAGCAATATTTAAAATCTGTCCCTATTTTTTTGGCCTTTGTCCTCATTATTTTAGGCTTCACCCAGATTTATTGTGCTAAGAGTTTGATAGGTATGACAATCATACTGTCTTTACTACATCAATGAGTACTTTGCCAGTTCTACATTACAAACAAGGGGTAGTTAACCATTAATCACTACAGGCTTTTGACTAAGGAAGTCATATGTGTGTGTTTTAAGGATTATCACATTATGTATTAAGTTTTGTATCTGAAAATTCAAAAGCCTATACAATAGCATCAAATGGAGCTTGATACTGATGACTCTAGATAGTTATGAACACCAGACTGCAATTCTACAAACAGTGACTTAGGTACTAAACAAAATGGGCTAACAAGAAAAAATGAGAGTTGTTGGGGGCAAGTTCTACCATTTATGCTGGAGATGTTGTGGAAAGACTTCAACCTGGGTGCCGAGTTCCTTTCTTATGACGCATATTGTTGACTTCTTATTCATTACCTAAGTGGGAACAAATATTTAATTTTGGTACCTATACACCCCTACTCCTTTCTTGACTCTATCAAGACCTCTTTATTCTGCACAGGTAATGATTATTAATAACATGTGGCAACTTGAATTTGGTCCCATGTAATACAGAATCCCCTGTTCTGGTACACACAAAACAGTACTCTAAGGATTATGGAAAAATTCATGATTTCTTCGGGTCTTAAACACCCCACTATCTTAATGTGTAAGCTTAATTTGCTATGACTTTTAAATTCCCAGTACATATGTGCGACTCTACAAATTATTTCTATTTTTTTATCTCAGGCGTCCCTACAGAATATGCTAGCAAGACGACAGACCAGAGACCTCTCTCTGACCATTCTTTAGTATAGCTAACATGGTCATTCTCTGCATTACAAGTCAAGACACAGGCTGGGGGATGATAAAGAGTATCTTTAATAAAAACAGTAAAGTTGTTTTAAGTGAAACCCTAAATATTATCTTAAGCAATGACCTTTCCCCTTTAACATACATGGAAATTGCTTGGTCTATGACTAAGATTCAAGCCCATCCCAAAAGTAAGGAAATTACAAAAGCCTTAGGAGAGTATTTTGATGGGAGCTATTAGCTTCATGAAGAAGAACAATAACATGTCAGAACACATTAAATGGATTTTACAAAATGTAGACTAGGTGATCTAGATTATGGCAATAGTGGAATGAGTAAGTACATGAATTATACTGACTATGGGAGTTGACGTAATGATTAAGGTGTTTATCTCACTGATAAGAAATACAGGGTTTGACTCTCACTAAGAAAAATTGGCTAGGCTAAAATGGTTCACAAGGACAGCTAGCCTAGTACTTACCTGTGAAGCTATGAACTTGTTAGGTTTGCCCACTGTAGTGAGTGGCAGAACTGGTAATACTTTAAGTATTCAGGTTTCAGCACTGCTGCTCAGTGCTAATTTAATAGAACTGCTACCTTACAAAAAAGCAATAATAAACAATAAGTGTGCACTAATGAAAGTAGTAATATTGTTTGAAGAAAAAGGAAGTGAAATATTTTAAATTAGTGCAATGTAATTTAGAAAAAAATAAATAAATCAGGTTAGTCAATATAAGGTACTGCAGGTTTTTCCTGGCATTATCAAGTAATATACTACGATGCTACCTTTTATAATTAAGCACCATACTACTGTACAAAAGTTGTGAAATATTATACAATATGTTTCCACATTGTGCAGACATGATAATATTTAAGACTGTAGATAACCACCTAATTGAGGTGATGAATAAATTCATTATAGTAGAAGGAAGGAAAATTTGATTGATGTTCCAAGAAGTGTATTGCTCACTTTCTGAACCATATTTGTTATATCCATCCATCCATGCATCCATCCATCCACAACCTCTTTTTCACATTTTTGCACATAGGGTTGGGGTGTCACTTCAACAGTGGCAATCATGTAGAGGCAAGGTTTACACTGCTGGGTGGCTAGCCCTGCCGCAGTAGTTCATCTTAAAGGTGCAAATGATTTTTATAAATGTAAATTATAGTGTGTTGCTTGATGTGTTTTGTCTTACTGTTCACTGATTCGTTTTCTCTACAACTGGATCCAGAAAGATAATGTCATGAATGGCAGGTACTGGGCAGGGATTTGCATATATTTGCAATGCATTCTGGATAAGAAAGGCAACTGTTTTTTGAAGAGCAGTTTTCTACTTACGCTGTGGTTTCACAACTACAACACTTATGTTAATTTTCAGGGTAAGATACTTCACCTGCAAAACTCATCTGACAACTTGTCTTTGTGTTAAGTGAGAAACTATCACTGGTGCATTTAGCATGCAAACAATGAAGCCTATATATTAACTTAGGTAAAGAGGTATTGTGGGTTCAGTCTTTCATGATGTCATGGCAGGAGTTTTCAGCTCCAAGAAAAATCTGAAAACGCCAGTCTTATCAACTGAATAAAATGCAAAAACAACATGCTTTTTGTATCCAAAGCTGAATAATTTGATTGTGTATATGATATGGAGGCTGTACCCAACTTCAAGGATATGTTACTTATACTTGTTACAAAAAGTGAGCAACACTCTTTAAACTAGGCACAGTGAGCTTGTCAGAGAAGTTGTCAAGGAGCAGGACAACCTCATGGAACTGGATACATTTTATTAATGTCACTTGCTCAGAATCGGGATAGTCTTCTTTTCAAACACTCTTCAGTTGCATATTGCAGCTTTACTATTTCAAGATCATGGAATCTTTGGTTCAAGGAAGTTTTCCACTTACCACCAAGGATAAGTAATCTCAGAGTTAACATATTTTCAGAAGTGTGGGGTGAGCACAACCTCCATATGTACGGTACAGGAAGACTTGACTCCTTGTAAACTTTATCAACATGTAAATTATTTTTGTGATGTGTTATTGTACACCTACAGCAGACACAAATAATTATTACATGCCCATGTTTTGATCCCTATGTTAAATCCATGCCATGCCACTCACTGGATGAAATTGTTTACAGTCTTCTGTGTTGTACAACTTTATTTATATGTGACATGGAGGTAGTAAACACCTCTAAAACACAACTAACTGACTCATCATGAACAAGCAATGGTCCTTTCTGCATGACACACATGTTGGAAAACTTGCATTTGATTAATTTTAGCTTTACTAATAAACAGTTTGAAAGCCATTTTTCCAGAACCAATACAACTAAAGTACATGCATTGTCATCCCATCTGTACACATTTTCGATATGAAGTCATTAAAGTATAGCAATGAGAACATTGTTTAATTAGTAATTAGCAGCACTGATATCTACACTGAGTTTTACTCCATGAGCATGGTTGAAAATTATATTGTATGCAGTATTTCATCTCTACAACCAGTCTTCAGAGGAATGAAAAACATTTTTTTTCCAAAAGTTAGAGCTATTTTATTTCTAAACTGATAAGGGGGCATATCTTCCCCTCCTCTGCCTTAAGAATGTGGGTTTGCTAGAACCAGCAGAACAAAGCCTGTTTCACCTATATATCTTTAGTCATCTGGTTTACACGTTCTGTTTGAATTGTGCCATTCCAGTAAAAAAAATGTTTTCATGAATCATGTCACACAAAGCACCTTTTGTAATGTCAAGCACTTCAGAAAACTCATGGTGGTTCATCTTTGGCACTTTATCTATTTTATGAGGAACTCAAAGTTTTCAGCTAGAGCGGGAGACTGGAAGCCTGACATTTCTTCCCTGTTACTATGGTTCACTGAGAGACAGAAGATGATGCATGGAATAGACTGCAACATTAGAGCAAGCACTAGTTTAAATATTTTTAAAACAACTTGTGCACTTATTATGGAAATGTTTAGGTATATTGGCAGGCTATAAGTGCTTTCTTCCCCGTGCTGGAAATATTTGTTGCATGTATATATGTTTGTATGTTAACCCCTAAGTGGCTAACTGTTCCTACCCTCCCATTTAACAACACCCCTGAGAAATAGTTAACATCTCTTGGAATGGCCTACTGATTGCGGTTCACATCTGTACAGTAGTTTACTTGCCATTATTATTTCACAATGAATGTGATTACAGTGTAAATATAAAAATGAACAAATAATTTGAGGTCAGCTTGAACATATTTCTAACAGCTGTCAATGAGACGATTTTCTTTTAATGTTTTGGTCACTGTAAAAGGCTAAAAGGCTGGCTGGATTAAAGGTGGCCAAGTTAAGTGGTAGTGACTGTATCTGCTTGAAGTTTCTCTTTATTTTACAGAATATAAGTGCTTCAAAATCTTACATTCCATTGGTTCCATGACTGTACACAAATCTGACTTTAAGGTTATCAAACAAAATTTGTTGAACTAGGCAGTAGTATCAGACAATGGTGTCTAATATTCACTTATCATTCAACTTTTATCTCAGTCCCCTTCAAATGGAGTAGCTGACCCTTGGGATTGAGGCAATAAAGATGCTAATGAGCTTGAACCTCACAGGGCCTCATCCCAGTTAAACAGCCAGGTTAAGTAAGTAATATTGACAAGAGCTTCAGCCTTAGTTATTTATATTCAGGGATGCTGTGTTGCTATAGACAATTATTTTTTGTCAAAGTCTACCTCACGCACATATCCTCCAGCAATCTAGAGAGGTTTCTACCTATAAAATCAGTCAGAAAAGACATCTGACTTGCTTCTATGCACTGGACACTGCTTCCCAGCTGAATTGACTCCTTTCCATCTTAATTTGGTAAAGAACTAATAAAGATATCTGGCCAGCCGTATCACTAGGGATCTGCAGGAAGATGCAGAACTGAAACATAAACCATTCTTGAGGCTATCCACTATGGTAGAGATAGTTTTCTGTATTATCATTACATTTTACAGTTAGCTCTGACATTATCGGGATGCACATCATACTTAGAGCTCTGTACCCTGGAATGATTTTCCCATATCAAGAGTGATATCTATGAATTTTTACTTGTCCAAAACTAACCTCTCAAAAATGTAGCCAGCTCCTTATTGTAGAGGGATAAAGTCCTGACTACAGGCCAAACAATCTGATTCTGAGTAGTAGTACATAAGGCACTGTGTGTAAGTGTCCCTCATTTCTACTGGGAAATCATTAAAGATGGTGTATCCCAGAAACAGATGCCACACCCCTCTCCCCTAGGAAAGGTAAGTAGAAATTATTCCATTCTATCCATTATTCCAGCTGACTTCTCTTGTGCCAGGTTCACTAATCAAACATTAGTTGCCTAGGTCACTGACAGGGCTTAAGTTCTGCATGCCAAGGGGGCCAGCCTTTCATGGATTTCACATATAACAGCCCTCTGATCAGTGTCCTTTAGCATCTTTGTTTCACACATCATGAGAATTACATGAAACAGAATCCTTCATACATGTGTTGTACAGCGTGTAGAAAGTGTCATTGTAGCAACACTTTCCTTTTGTTCCAAGAATCACTAATGTTAGGAACCCGGCCACTAGCTCATTACTCTCCCGCCCTACTTCCTGTTTTCTAATCCCTTTCTCTCTAGTTAACCCTTACCACATCCCCCCTCTACCAGATTCCCCTCCGAACTTTCAAATAGTTAGCCTGTCACTTCCTCCATCTATCCTATCAACTTGTGCCTGAGGACCACTATACCCATCTTCTTAACAAGATGTCTGGCACATAGTTAGTTTGGGGCAATGGTAAACCTTGAATTTCATGGAGATTCCCTGCTCAAGGACACTCGCAACCCCCACTGATCGTTGTATTTTGATATTTTTGTTAAATGTTGGTCAAAGAAACAAAGGCTTCTGTAGGTTTCTTTAGCTAATAACTCAGGTTAGTAAATGACTCTTATAGGATTACGAATCTCATCAACTAGCATTGTTACAGACCCTTAAAATTCAACTCCATCTCTGACTGTACTGCAAAATAAGTTCAAATGTTTAACAAACAAGACAAACTTAATTATGTTGGTGGCTGTCAAAAAATATTCATGAGTTTAGGAAATCTGCTATGATCCCTGTGACTCCCTATGCTTTTAATCCTGCTGTGCCCATGTTGATTCCATTAATTCTTCAGGCACACTGTGACTGTTAATTCTACTGTGACCCTCAAAACTGAAAACACTGACCTTGCTATCCAGAATTTGATTTGGGAACTCAGTAGTATTTTTAGAGCTTTTCTCCTCAGGCCTCTGCTGAAAATGGGCACCTACCCAGTTGGACTTTCCTGGTAATCAAATGTCAGTAAATAAAACCATGTTTTGTCAACATTGTGTTAGTTTCTTTCTTAGATTAAAGATATTCAATGCCTTATATCTTCTATATGAATAAGTAAGAAAATGATTTTTGCTACTCTACTGTACTATATTAAACTAGGAAGTAGTTAAGGTAGACAGATGCAATGATCAGTTTGATTACTTTGTATGCTTGAAACTATGAGTAGTTTATGGTTACACTATAGGCTGACATTTTAAATCATATTTGTTAACTAATGAGTATGCTGTTCTGTGGGGAGGCTGCTAATCCACTACATTTTTTATCTTTTTTGATTAATGTTGGTTCTAACACGCAATAGTTTTTAGTCATATACTCTGATTATAACTTCTTAGTATATTGTTAGTATGACATATGGAAAACTGCTTGCTTATGTTAAGGATCCATCTGTGTCAAGAATAATATATTGTCTGCCAGTTTCTTAAACCTTTTCTTAAATTGTGCGTACATAACTTCATGAATGGTTTGTGACTGTGATAGGACAATCAAGCAGAAAAAGGGGGTATGCAAGTGTGTAATTGGTACCTGTAATAACAACAGCATGAGAAGCTCTTGGCGTTGTCTACATGGACTGTATTAATGTTAGGTAAGAGGAGAATGAGAATGGTGTAAATGGAGAGCCACGCGGCTGGCTACTTTTGTATTCTGTTACAAGTCAGTCGCTATGTCTACCATTTGAGACAAAGAAGCTTTAATTTGTAAGAATCATCTAAGGTAAGGGGGTAAGTATGTAATGGTAATAAAAAGAAGGTGCCCACTGCACACAAAAGAGGAAGGGGATTGCTGAATGGGAAAAGAAGGCGAGAGGGTGGAGTGTTGGGGTAAAGAAATGACTGGGCAGTGGCAGCTGTGGATGGAATATTTTCCTAAGAGCTTATGTGCACTGTGGAGCAAAGTCAGCCCTAGGTTCCCAAGATGAAATTTGCTGGGGGTCCCAAACTGCTAACAGCAGCTTTGTGATTACCCATGTCTTTGCTCTTTAACATTTACTATCCCATACTTTACTGAGCTCTTTCCCCCTTGACATTTCTACTAATATTGTCATTCTCTGACTACTAAGTCCCTTCATATTTCTGCAGCCTTACTCTCTTCCTTACCTGTCTTTCTGTCTATTCAGACCCCCTTCAGATGCCCCTCTTCCTGCCCTACCATCTCCTCCCACCTTTCTTACTGATTTTCCCATCCCATTCTATTACTCCTTATCATCTCAAATACATTTATATCATCCTTAATACTCTCTTCTTTGTCAATCCTCCTTCTTACTGACATCCTGCTTCTTCCACTGCTTTGCTTTCTTCTCCCTCACAGCTATTTCTTTTTACTATATTGTTCTGTTCCCTCTGAACATAATCTTACATTAGGCAATTCCCTGTGCAACCCATTCTTTATGGGAAAAATCTATTCCAGCATAAGGGAAGGTGCTATTAAACTCCAGCTAATACTTTGTCCTAGTTTCCTTCTTGTCTGCCTCAGGTTTCTGCTCAGGCTTCCTCAGTATATTTACACAGTTGTGTTCAATCATGCATCTCTACACTAGCCTGTAACAGGCCTCAGATGTCCTAACTCTGGCCTCTTAGTGTTTTGCCCTGCCCCTAAACAGTTTTCTGCCTTATTACAGCTGGTTGATTATATTTGCTTAATGCACTAACAGTATTATCTGGTTATAGATTCTTTTTCTTCTTTGGGCAATAATAGTTATTCATCTTAAAAGGATTTTTTTAAGTAAGCTGGAATAAACTTTGTAATAGCGTGGTTATATAGTACATAACTAGTGAACATGAGTACACCGGCCAAAGAGTGACTGAGGTTAATTACCTCATTATGTGGAATTTCACAATATAATCTTGTCGCAATCACCAGTGAGATTAAACAGACATAGATGAGAGGGAAAACTACAGTTAAATTGGCATGAGAAGCAATCACCTCAAGAGCATCTAGGTTTAAGAATAAAGCTGAAATAAGTTGTCGAGTTGGAAATAGTCAGATTTACTAACATAGCAGTTTGTTCTAGAAGCACATTGAAGAAAGCATTGAACTGATTCACCTTGCTATGTAGTCACAAAAGCCTGTCTTTTGACTCCTCCCACAATGTATAAAGCAATTAGAATTCTGCTCTAAGTCCAACAAAAAGGAATAAGTTCTTCCCTAACTTAGAACCATTTAAAACGCAATGACAATAAAACTTAAATAAAACATTGCAGAAAAACTAGAGACAGACAAGATAAAGACAAATATCTGTATGCAATTACAAACCAAAAACAAAAAATAGAGGCAGCCACAGCAAACTATAGAAAACCCTAAACATAATGCTAAATAAAGGCACTGTTGGAGTCCTGTGTGCCATATTTCAGCCAATTAAAGGTGTTATGGGGACCCCAGAAACAGGACTAGTAACCACAAAAATCTAACACTTCACATAAAGCAAAGTGCACCTCTTACTCTATTTACATGTAATTTGGATGAATGGATGAATGGATGGGATACCACAAATTCACCCCCAGTTTAGCACCCAAGTCCTTCATGGATAGGGGCAACAAGTAAAAGTTATAACATGTCCGTGTTCTGTCTACACAAAACACAAGGGCAAAAAAACTTCCATGGGAATGTAAGGTTAGGCTTCTTAAGATCCATAGCCTAGAAAGTACCTATGAAAGTATATGGAACTGTTGCTAGAACTAATGTCAGAGGCAATTCAAAAGTTTTTAAGAAAATGTTATTGAAGAGGGACAACACTGAAGCATACTAAATAAGCCATAAATTCTCGTGTTTGATGTCAAGTATTACAAGTGATAGATTTTATAAGCTACAGGATGACACACTGACAACCAAACAACTGAAATTCAACTTCCCCTAGACCAGCTAATCATAAAATCATAATCATAAGTAAGCAAAGCAATAAACTTTCATTAATCCCCTCCCCAGCACCACCACAGAATAAGAGTGAGCTCTGTCCATTTCACATCAACTTAACTATAACCAGCTCTGACATCATGACAAGTAAAGAAAAGGGAGATTTCTTCTTATTTTTATTAGTTTAAGACTTTGAGCAATTATAGGCACAACAGAAGGATTTAATCAGCATTGCCTGCAGGATCTCCAAGAACACGTCTGTTTAGGCATTGAGCAAGGTGCCTCGTGTTCTCAAATGTTTCAATATCACTGCAAAATGTAGGATATGATGATTATGATCAGAAATCAAGAGAAAAATGGCATTGTTATTGTGAGGTTCATTTGTAAGAACCTTGTTATAAAAAACTTACCACCGTGAGGTTTTCATATGTGGACTTCACTTTTACTAGTGTAGCTTGCTTTGCTATACACACTGCAGTCCTGTTACTGCAGTCACTATAGAACTGCATGGAAAATTATCTAACTACTCTGAAACTGTAACTGACCTCACACTGTCATAAAAATGACAGACAAATGTGCCTGATCTTGACTTAGGTTTTTGATTTGTCCCCTTTAAAGGTTTTAAATTTTTTTAAGATAGCTGATGAGCATATAAAGCAAACCACAGCAGATATTACCATTAAAGATTTCTTACTCTTTAGAAAATGCGTGTTAAGGCTGTGCCTATGAATTTGTTTATTTAAGTTTTGTTGTATTTTTTTTAAGTTTTGTTAACCATGTAAGTGAACTTGCCCAAGGACCATTTTCAGACATGAAATGGATCCAGAAAGCAAATAAAACAGCAGATATGAGCACAGCACACAAAATACAATAATTATACGTAATGCAGATATTACAGTATACACAAACCATACAGCTAAGCAGAAGATGTATAGAACATTTTAACAGAACCATGAGAAACTGCATAAAGAAGATATGAGTGAATAAAGAGACTCAAAACAATTTTATATGATCTACAACTGTGTAGAACGTTGGTAGGGAAATATACTGGTCATTTAAAGAGATGATATAAGAGATCTTAGTTGGACTATAGAAAAGTAAAGAAAGTGAAAAAAAACTGTATATCTATACATAAAAGAAAGAAGAATGATGGAGTTTTTATTTACAAAATATAGGTAATGAATGTGTCAGTATCTTAAAGTATATAAAAGGTGGGACCTGGTGTACTGCAAATGGTCTTACTTTGTGTACTGAGAATGGTCTAAAGTTAAATGTTAAAAAGTGCACAGTAGTGGTACTTGGCACCTTTTACATAAGAAATGGTACTCCTCTTCAGACAGAGGTGACCATAAGAGACCTAGGTATGTATGTGAACAATTGTCGCTCATTTAGTCATCATGTTTCCACCACAGTTCAGAGATCCTTCTACCTGACCAAGTTAATTACCAAGGGAATATTTTCAAGGGCCAAAAAAGTCATCTTACCACTATATTCTTCCATTATCAGACGCATCAAACACATACAACGTCCCCTTTAGTATATATAAATCCAAGGATATTACTCAAATGGAAAGCCCAAAAGTTTCTAATGAAGAGAATTGATGGTCTCAAATCCTTCAATTATCCCAAAAGATTATCACAAATCTCCTTATCCAAAGTAGCCTATCAGTTGTTCCAAGGTAACCTGGGTATAGCTTTTTGAGCACATTTGACCTATTTTGTTGAGAAAAAAAACTGTGGCTCTACAAACACATGCACTAGAGAGTTAAATCTACACCAAAACATAAAGAAGACTTACTGAAGGGATAGGGTCCTAACACAGCATATTCCCAGCCTTTGCAATAAGTTGCCATTGCAGGTCTTATAAAGTACTACTTTGGTTACCTTTAAGGTTAGTCTTGTAGACTGGATGGGTAGATTCAAATTTGTACAGGGCTTCTCATGTAAGGCCCTGATCAGTTCAGTAGGTAAGCAGTATTAAGGGTTTGACAAGGGTGGCAAAAACTTATGTTTGCCTACTTAAAAGTGTATATGGCCAGGCATCTTCTGGTCCCTGGGATCACTCGCCTAGTGTTATTCATATGTTCCTTTTTCTAAGAAGAATATCATTGTAAAATGTGAATGTAGAGCAAGGTGTGAGGGGTTATCTAACATTTCTAAAGCAGTTCATTTACTTTAATTTCCCAGATGGGATCTTAACTTTGTTTTAATGTATTGAATCATTGATGTCTCCAATTTCTTAAAATGCTGCATTCCAATAGGGAGGTGTCATATTTGAAAAGGGTTTTTCAGTATTTGCTGCTCTAAATGGTGGTTTACCAAGAAAAAAAATGAGGATGTATGGCCCATTCAGCATGCTGTAGTGTGCACAGTGCACCTCTCTTTGAAAAGAGTCTACTTTTAAGAGTAAATGGCAACTGTTTTTTAAACACCTTTATTGAATTATCACTGTGACATAGACACATTTACATATTGTGCAATAATTTAAAGGCAAGACTGTTTGGAAGTAGTTGGGCCCTTGCAGTTACAAGCAGCCAGTGACATTTGGTAATTATTGTACAGTGGTACTCCCTATTGTAAGCCAGATAAATGTATCTCCATTTTGTTTTCTGGGATGTGAAGTATCTTAGAAAAAGGAAGAGAACATGGATATTATGAGGAGTTCATACTGAAGCCAAAGTAATTAAACATTAACAACTAAAGCATGTCTAGTTTCTAGCATAAGCAGACTGGATATTCCTTAAGTAACCTTGGAATGATTTAAAATCTTGTTAACTGTTAACTCTTGTGTGTTATGAGAAGGAACATTTGGGAACCAGAAGTATTCCTAGACATTTTGTGATGTAGTCACAGGTAAGGATACATAGGGATCATAAATAGAATAGTTATTGGTATTCTTTAAGTGTTTTGGAGTACTACTGACATGATATTTGTATTAGTTGTGTTAGTAATCAGTTTGAAGTCCATGGAGCATCCTGATTACACTCAAAAAGTGGCTAAATTATTCCTTGTTCAGCGCTTCTATAGAGTGAGACTTGACCTTAACAATGCTTGGAGGCATGCTTAACAATTGTTAAACAGCCCCTATGCATTGTCAAGGTCAAGTCTGCACTAAAACAGCCAGCGCTGGCTGGCAAACAGCAGCAGTAGAGCATGAAACGGGTTTGTTTCAACTCCCATTTCTGCCTGTCTGCTGAAGTACACAAAGTATTTTGAGTTAAATTGATTCACTTACACAGAGAATGCATACTGACATCAACCATGCCTCAACTGCTTTACCAGCTTCTAAAGCCAGAACAACATATCTCTTTTTTTAAATTTACTTTAGATTAATTTGCAGTACATGGAGATTACAAATTTCCATGCACTACAAAGAATTATGAGTGGGTTAGCAGATCATAACCATATATTATATATTTTCGATATGTTCTCGATACATAACTACTGAGGATTAGCAATGATTCAATTAAATTTTTTTCTTACATTTGTCTGAATTCTAGTTCTCCCATATCAATTATCAGTCATTCAGGTAATAGATATACAGTTTTGATTACAGGAGATTCAATGATTTATAGGATAAGGAACTTTTAGCAAAAATTAATAGTTTGCAGGTTTCTGTTTCTTGTTTAAGTGATTATAACTTGTTAAATATTGCAAAAACATTTTTTCCCTTTATAGTTTCCTTAAGTCAAGCATAACTTGCAGGTATCAGCAACCTTAACAGGACATCATTACAGCAAATGCAGTCACCTTATATTTGCTAAAGGTAGATACTTCATCTAGCTTTTGGTGGCATTTTAATTTCTGTTTCATTAATAAGGTGAACAAGATAACATGTACTTTCAGCTACCAAGTAGCTAAAATTCTACAAAAGGGGATTCTATTTTCCCTGGAATTTACAGGAATTCCACTCCGGGAATATATGGTTAATAAGTCTATTTTTTAATCAGGGTGTGGTCAATATGCCTATTTTGTTAATCAGAGTGACATGTACTTTAACAATGGAGGCAATAAACTCTTGAATAAATTATATTACCATGACTGTGAATATTTTTTTGGAGTTCCCCATGTTCCAACTGCTATTAATATAATTGGACTAAGCAATGGGTTAAAGTTATTATTGACAAATATAAAGAGTCTAAATAAATGAATGAACTAGGAAACTTCCTATCTTCTGAACATAAAGCTATAACTGTATTTACAGAAACGTTTATTTTATTTATTTTATTTTATTTTACATTTGTTGACCGGGCTAGTCCAGCTGGATATATGTCCATTTTCAGTGGAGGAATTACAACAACATAAAAGGTCAAGACAAAGACAATAACAGTATAATTTGGTACATAAGTTTTAACAATTATAGTACAAGCCTAAGATTATATATTTTATATTTCAGTAGGAAAAAGGAAAAATTTATCTAAGAATAGATGAATAAGACTAATACATTTGTATTAGAAATGGTGTAGTACAAATCTTTATAACATATTACAAAATTAGATACACCTAGTAATTTATGATAAGAGATACTAAGGTCTCACAAAACCTAAGAAGAAAAACACTAGAGATCAATAGATAGAGTATAGAAGAACAGCAAACAAGGATGGATTTCTAGTGTTATTTAACACATAGGTTGTGATACTATATGAAAGTGTTTGATCATTCCACAGTATATACTTATTTACATGAGAAAAATCCTAAGGAAGGTTAAGCTCACTAAAATTAGTGAGACAACACAAGATCATGATAGGCTAGGAATTGTGGGAGTCTAGTTAATAGTTAGGTACTTAGTCTGGGTTAACACAGGGCATAGCCAGTGTGATTTGCGGTAGGGTTTAAGCTTGCTTTTAAATAAGCTGACAGAGGATATTGAGGTTAGCTGGCTTGGGAGGATGTTCCAGGCTTTACCTACTGTATTGGAGAACAAGGTGTCACCAGCTAAGTTGTTGGATTTTGATATTTGTACAAGTAGGTTATTAGCTGAGCGAAGGTCTTGAGGTTATTATAGATGTAAGTATGGGTGTATTTTGAGGTAAATACAGGATCTTATGGGCTACTATTAATGATTGATGAAAAGTATTAAATTTGGCAGCTCTAACCATCCTAACTGATTCAGATTGATACAGTGATGAGTTCTATAGGAGAACCCAGCTGCAAATCTGGCAATATTGTTGTAGGAGGATGTAAGTTTACTCAGATTACTTCTACATATTTTGGTATAGGGGAGGCATAGAGCAAGGTAGAGATGAGGTTAACCCTGGCTGGAGGTGTAAGAAAGTTTTATTCTATAGAGGAACCTAGTTTCTTGTTTACTATTTTTATGGTGTTATTAATGTGAGGTTCAAAGGACAAGTTGTTATCTATTAGTAGTAGTTTGGTGGTTGGTTTATAGTTCCATCATTTGAAGTAATAGTAAAGTTAATTTCAACTGTACTAAAGGTCATTTGGGTTAGTGACTGAAGTTCTGATTGAGAAGCAGCAATGAAGGTCATTTGTAAAGATGGAGAAGAGTAATGGGCCTAATATAGATCCTTGTGGGACCCCTAGAGTGACTCCTGTTGCCTGTTATGTAGGTATGAATGGAACCACTGTATAGTATGGTTGTCCAATGACAGGTTTTTGAGTGTGTCTATAAGGAGGAGGTGATTCACCATGTCAAATGCTTTGGACAGATCAATAAAAACAGCTGAGGATAGAGTATCAATATTACGATTGCTGTTAATATGGTTAGTGAAGGATAAGAGAATGTGCTTTAATTCAAACAGAGATTCCATTAATATTTCAGATTTGAAGTTTATCACAACTTCAGGCCATCACATGCCAAGTTGATGGTGAAGTTTCAATCTATGTGAGGAGTAAAATAAAATCAAGCCTGCAATTCAGTTCTACAACCACTGAAATATTATTAGTGAAGTTTACCATATCTGTAAAAACAAAAAAAAAACTGTACGCTGCTTGAGTTTACCAAAGGACAGGTCTTACACAGGATGACAATAACATTTTCAGTCATATTTTGTTGATCTGTCCACCTCAGAACCTAGCTCTGGTTGCTAGGTGATCCCATTTACCACAGAGTAGATTAAAATAGATATTTATATATCTTGCAGACTCTTGAACAAATCACTCTTGGGTGTCTTACTTGGTTATATAAAAGAAATTAACTTCCCACAAGGGGATTCTATTTTAGACACCACATTTATTCAGCTTGATTTAATAAATCTAGACCTTGATTTATTTAGTTCCAGTGGGATCTTCTGAATATGTCTGTATTATAGGTAGGTGGTATATCTCTGCTAAGATAACACCCCCACCTGAAAAAAAGCGTATACAAGAACATTTTCAAAATTGATTACAAGAAAATAAAGATTCACAGTGATGACTGGAACTACTAGTCGAATTATATGACTGATAAGGTAATACATTCTTGGTGGAGTAGCTTTTATGAGACATATTATTTTATTATTTTCTAGTTAAGGAGTTTATGCTTATTAGAAGAAGAAGAAAACAAATTTTCAAACTGAATCATGCTGGTGGAAGCACAAGATCTGGGGACTACACTGTCAGAAAAAATATATCACTGGAAGGTATATAAAGTGAATCTCACTGCACTCAGCCATACTCATTTCACTAACTCCTTAACTCCTTTTAAAGAAAAGTGGGTGATTTTGTAGATTAGGACACACTGGGATATTCAGTAGCAAGGATTGCCCTCATTGTGATGTCACCTGATACTTATCATTAGAGATGCAGGATGATTGCTGCCCACTTGATGAGTTCTTTGGTCAGAACATTTTTCCTGAAGTAAGTAATGCTTCTTGATGACAGAATAAAAAGGCATACATCTCAACTGTGCTTGGTTTTGCCTCATATTTTTACCCTACCTCTTGTAAAATTTTTGAATTTCTGGTAAATTGCTGAGGATTGCAGCCAATCAGTAATACCAGACTTTAAAGTTTCATACCTGTTATTGTTCACAAAGTGCACATTGATACAAAACCTGCTAGTCTGTTAACTTCTTAAGTGAATTACAGTAACATTTTGGGCATCCCCACCACCACCATTATTTTTGGTTTTGTGCAGAATTCCCAGGCAAAGAAGTTTGTAGGGCAGAAGAACTGTAAAAACTGCTGAGAAGAACAGATTATGCAACAGTGTGTGGCTTCTTTAAAACTTTAATGTTTGACATTATAAACTGTTTATTTTCCAGAAAATCAAAAACTTTTTGCTTTGTCCAGAATTCTACAGCAAAGAAGCTGAGAGGCACAGAATGAGGACTGTAGCAACTGTCAAGAACAATAATTTTATGAATAGTAAGTATAAAACTCTAACAACTGTCATTACTGACCAGAATCAAAAACTGGGCAAGGGACAATGCAAAAACTGGAGTCAGAATCAAAGACATTCTGCAAAATTCTGCACAATTGCGAAGCATGTTTGGGGATGCCACTAACAGCATCCATGAGATAACTGAAGGTTACACCTCAAAGCAGAGCCACCACATTTAAGTGACAACCAAATAAGGATGTCAGTCAATGACCATTTCCTGCCCATACCTGCCCATACCTGCACAAACTAAAACATTGTGTCCTAATCCACACAATTGCTGAAAACAGTCCACCATATCAAGGCATGTCATGAGCAGTCACTTGCACGATATCTTATTTTAAATCCAAGGAATTTTACTCCTCTACTAAAGGAGCAATGAGCTTATAAATAATGGTCAGGCAGACTGTTGGTGATTTGACAAGTCTTTTAGACATCTTTGGCAAGGACTTTCAAGTATTTGTTTTATGCAGTATAGACCTTGCTTGTTCTATCTTTGATGACTGCCATTTATGTGGTCCACAAATAGATAATTACTTAGTTCATGAAGCTTATTTCAATATTAGAAAAACTCCAATGCAAGAACTAATTTCATCCAAAAACACATTAGGAGGCCAGCTCTTTGATATAGAAGGATAATGATCTGACAATGTTTCAATTGGCCTCAGCAGCAGCTCAGGCACCTGTAGGTACTGACCAGGGAGGATAGGATAGAGTGGCCACTGCCAGCTCACCCATACTTGGGGGATGGATCTTAGTACACCACATAGGGTGACACCCAGCAGGAGCAGTAGATGCTATCCAGTGGAGATAAAGCCAGATAAGCCTCTGCAGTCACTGTGGTTGGCATCAGTAAGATGGAGGGAATCCAGAATGCAGAGGCATGCTTCCCTGCAGGGGACTGCAATAGCAGGATCAGAAAGGCTGTTGCAGGGTAGGAGTTGTTCCCAATGAGAAGAGGGAAGGCTGCCCCTCAGGTCCAGCAAGTTAATCCACTTCCTTCCAACTGACTCTTGCCAAGAAATAGAGAGCTGACTTGGGACTCCCAGGTGAGAATAAATGTGCTACAAGACTCTAACTTAGCTGTGGAGTGGACAGCTTCCATGGCCGCAGCACAAATGGGCCAAATGAGTGTCAGTACTACAGCCATCAGCCAAAATCCTAGATGGAGCAAAAAAAAAAAAACATTAAGATGCTGACTCCAGTTTTACTGCATGTATTTCAGTCAGGTGTGTCAAAAGGCTATTTTCTGTCTTTACAGAAGATGGCCCTAGTATAACCAATTCATAACTGAGGAGAGCAAACATTAAACAGTAACTACAGGCCTATTTCTCTTACTTCAGTAATCAAAAATATATAAATGCATCTTTTGAAATTCCTTCTAATGGCTAAAATATCATCCATAAAATAAACCTATTTCTGCATGGGTAATGTAAAACTCATTCATGTTTCACAAATTTCATAGCTGTCTCTGCAAATGTTACTAACACTCTTGTTCATGGATTACAAGTATACACATACTTCACATGGAGACTTGCTGTAATTATATATTTTGACTATGTTAATAGATTGATGACATTCAAACTCTACTCCATTTGTTTCCAACCTCTTGGAATTAACAAGGCATTTGATAAAATCTCCATGAGAGTTTCACACCTGAGTTCACAACTCTAGGTGCCCATCCCTATTTCAAACAGAACATTTCTTGCATAATAAAATGCCAGGTCCAAGAGCATTAACTGCAACATTCTACATGGGTCAAGCATCCTTAAATATGCTGCTGATATAGGTAACTACATATGAAAAGCAGAAGGAGGCAATTCTGGGTATATTGTAGGAAGTGAGAAGAGCACTCTTGGCCAAAATCAAAGATTGAAACAATCCTAATTTCATGAACTTTGTTTGCACACTGACTTAGGAATTCAGTCCAGTGCTGTCAATGTACTGGAACCCTGAACATTTGGAGAAATTAAACAAAGGTCTGTATGGGGGGCAGCAATTCTCAATATTTTTATGGCATCTCTGTTTAGCATCAATGCGATCTGTTTAATAAAATTTGCTGATGACACGAAAATAAATTCCATAGCTAGATTTCTTAAAGAACTGCATATAACACAAAATAATCTGAAAATGCTTTATCTTGCTCCAGAGCTCCTTTAAATTAATGCTAAAAATGTGGCATGCAACACTTGCATATAACCAACCACCATATATATGTGTTATTAATGATGTACTGATATAGCAATTCTGGAGCATTAGTTGACAAATCATTCTCTTTCAAACATAAGTCTGCATACAATGCAGGAGATTTATTTATTTATTTATTTATTTATTTATTTATCCTTTGTTTACTAGGTTAGTCATACTAGGTGTGTTCTCTTTTCTTTTCAGGGCGACAGGGTTGTGTATATATTACCAGAAGGGGGCAAGGGCATCAGGGCAGGAGGGGTAGATTATAAAATAGGATAGTACAATATGTACACAAAATGTTTAAAGAAAAACAAAACAGAAGGTAAAAGAAAAAAAATTTATAGTAAAAAAAAGACAAAGGAGAATAAAAGAAGCAGAAAAAGGAATTTTCAAATGAGGTAGATAAAGTATTAGGACAAGTAAATATAGATTCAACTGCAGGACTAGATAAAATAGGGTATAAAATGTATAAAATGGCAAAAAATATATAATATTTTAATTTTTTGAATTTTGAATTGTATGATTGTTTTTTTACAAAGGCAATAATGAATGGAATACTTAAATTATATAGAAGAAGGAAGAGAAGAGAGAATTAAAAACTTGAAAAACTTGAAGGATAGAGTATTAATAATTCTTTATAAAAAAAATAAAAATAAAA
Source organism: Protopterus annectens (assembly GCF_019279795.1). NCBI lineage: Eukaryota > Metazoa > Chordata > Ceratodontiformes > Protopteridae > Protopterus > Protopterus annectens. Next base: position 431,285,877 of record NC_056728.1, read on the forward strand.
TATAAGAAAATAGATTTGAAACTAAAATGGAAAATATTATGTTAGATATATATAGTATAAAGCTGAAAAAAGATAGAAATTGTTTAAGGATTGTGAAAAGAATGAATGAAAAGAAAAGAAGAAGAACCATGACAAATTTGATGGAATTGGACATTAAATTTTATGCATAATTAAAAAATTACATATAATAATATGAAAAGATAATGATTAAATATAAAAAGATAGTAAATTATAATGAAAAAATAAGTAAATAATAATAAAGTAAAAAGTAAAATAATATTGGTAAATGGTAAGGAAGAGCTTAGTAAGAGCATATAAGCAAGGGTGTAAAGAGAAAGGATGGTGTAAGAGTTGTATATTTTGTAAATAGTGGGTGAATGTTGTAGTATATTAAAACACAAAGGAAGGAAATAAAACAGTAAGGAAATAAAAAATAAAAAAAGGAATGGGTATGATCTGTTAACATATGCTTATAAAAACTAATCAAAATCTGTTAACAAATGCTGATGAAATAACTTAACACAAAAACATTTCAAAAAAAATAGAATATAGTTTTAAATGACTGTCTAGAAGTGATATGGGTAGCTTTGTAAGAGAAGATATAAAACAAGATGGAGGTGTTGTAAGGAATGTAGTTATATTTTACAATAATAGAGGGAATATATATTCAATCTAGAAAAGAAATAAAAGATAAAAGAAAATTCAGTGGAGAAAAATTATAGAAAGAAAAATATGAAAAACCTGGCTTTTTAAATTTGATAAATCAGTATCCTTGTGAAAAAATAAAATATTATATTTAAAAAAGGCTTATTTGATAAATTCAGCACTGTTGTGAAAAATATATTATTTAGCAAGTTTATTTATGAATGGAGTAAAACTTTATACCTAGCAAAAGATTTTTATATAATATGTAAGAAAGGAGAAGGAGGCTTAAAAAAAATTATTAAATTTAAAGGCGTTTGTTGAAGGAGGTTTAGGTGTAATTAGAAGTGTTGTATGCAAATTTGTTAAAAATGAAAGTAAAGTAAGTTAAAAATGATAAAAAAAAAAAAAGAGATAAAAAAAAAAACTGTATAAAAATAGGTATATAAATGAAAAAATAAAAATAAAAAAAAAAATAAAAAACTTAATAAAAAAAATAAAATTAAAAAAAAAAAATGTTAATAAATGAAAATTCTAAAAATAAAACCACAAGTGATTTAGAGATGTGAGCATTTGGTAGCAGGCATTCAACAGTCAGCACTCAAGACACAGCAAAACTTTTAAAAAACAAAATCAAAAAAAGTAAAACACCAATTTAAAACAAATTCAACACAAAAATCAAAACTTAAACAATTACTCCAACTTTTAAAAGTATGAAACTAAAAAAAATTAAACTAATTTGATTTTTAAATTTTTAAACCGATTAAAAATTAAAAGTATTTGCCTTTTTTAGCTTTTTGTTTATTGTTTAATGAACACCGCAAAAGAAAGTGTTTTTTCTGAAACTGTTTTTGTTTTTCAGCCACTGAAGGCTCTCGAAAGTGTTCTGATTCATCTCGAGAACACCACCCTTGGTTTCGTGGTTGAATATGGGACTGTTGGTGGACTACCTGCTGGTTGGGGTTTGTTTTTTTCGTTTGAAAATAAAAATTGATGATATCAGAAAAGATAGAAAAGTATGGTGTAAGAATGTAACGATAAAACATTACTATGTAAAACCATGGAAAAAATCTAGCAGATGAAAAAAATTAAAGCTACAAAAATAAGAAGCAAATGGTATAATCACAAAGTGGAATGTCAAGATTTTTTTTTTTGTGGAGACTGGTAATAGATAAATTGTCAGTAAATGGAAATATGGAATATAAAAAGAAAAGTGACAGAATATATTTACATTGTCAAGAAGAAAAAAGTATAGAATGTGTGTTTTTGAAATGTAAAAGAGTAAAACGTACAGGGAAAACTATGCAATGAAGATTTTTTCAAAGATATAAAAGAAGTGGATAAAATAAATATGGATATGATTAACTATGGATATTATAAAATAGAAGTAAGGAATATGTTAAAGGAATAGATAAAAGGTTATTTTATATTATATGGGTTATATGGAATGAAAAAAATAAATAAAATGATGTTTAATTGTAAATGGATTTTAGCAACAATAATAAGTAAAATCAGATGGTGGTTACAGAAAAAGGAGTGGCGGTCTAATAGGGATGAAAATTTAGTATGATTGTAAAGGAAATTATGAATACATGTAAATAGATTTGTATATATATCTATCTGTACATTTGTAAATATTTGTAAATATGTAAATATGTTGTAAATAAGAGTTATTTTATATATAAATAAAGGACCCCCTACTCTTTTTGATAGGTGCCATGCAATCTTTTACATCCACCTGAGCTACCACCAACTCAAACAGATGGGCTTGCTCTAATGTCTCATCTGAAGGACACACTCAGGAGTGCACCCCCCCCCCCCCAAGCTGTACTACAGTGTCAATAAACAAGCCCCCAGATGTGGGAATGTTCTGCACCAAAGACAAGGGTGCTACCCGTTGCACCACTGACACTGTTGATATTATTTAGTTGTTAAATCCATGATAAGAAAAACCTCATTAAGAAGGCAATTACTCTCCATTAATATACCACACTTACACATCTGATTATTGAGTATAGTTCTTTTTATACACACTCTAGCTTTGAAATTCAGATCTTAGAAACAGTATAAAAATACTTCACACAGAAACTTTCTACTGTTAGGATTTTTGATAACTTTTACAGACTATGAACATTTAAACTTGACTCCATTTTTTACCAACTATTCATGGGTGATTAGTAAACATGTTCAAAATCATCAATAACAAAGAAGAGTTAACTACCTTTGATTATTTTACTAGGAATCATGGGTGACTGCTTATTTGGGAAATATGGTACGAGTCTCAAGATGCATGTCTTTTCTTACAAATTAATGCAATGTAGAAGAAGCCTCTCTTATCTATAAGAATTGTAAAAACAATGAATAAATTCAAGAGCAAGTTATATATGATGGATGGAGATCTAAGATTTAGACACAAAACTCCAGGACACAAGCTCCTCAAACTCTTTAAGAGGTTTAGAGCTTGTGATGATGCAATATTGTAATATTGTAACCATGATCTTCATGCTCACATATTAGCTTATCAAGACAGACCATGTCAAATGCATTTGCAAGATCATCAAACGAGACCAGTTAGTTTGCTCACATCCCTTGTTTTGATTAGGGAATTAGTGATGAAAAGTAGAGTTGTACTGGTATTGTGCCCTTTCTTGTATCCATGTTGTTGCTTAGTGAGTAGCTCGATGCTGCCTTCTTCAGTATTTTAGCAGATGGAGAAAAAAATGAGATAAATCTATAGGAATAAACATTTAGTTGTAGGTCATGTTTAGGTAAAGAAACAGCATTGGCAGATTTCCAAAGTTTAACAGTTATTATGTCTCAGGTTCCTGTTATAAATAAATCATGATTTGAAAGATATTCAGAAAAGAGACCATTAGATCCTGTATAATTTCAAATTTCCCTCAGTCATTTATTAATCCCGGATACAGAAGCTTTAGTAAGATAAAAATCAGTACCGAAACCAAATATGTTTTCTGCTGATTTATTCCTCAGCCAGGTTGGACCTTGGCTGGAGAAACTACTCTGTTGTGCAAAGTATTTTGCAGGTGCATCAGCTATCTTCTCCAGTGATAAGCTTCTCATTTTCTTGAAGGGCAAGTTTTTGCTTGCCTCTGACCACCAACTTTTTAATTCCTTTCCATTAATCCTATTTCCCAGAAATACACTCTGTCATCATTTCATGTAAGAAATTCTTTTTTTTTCTGTTAATATTCTTCAGTGATTTCTGTTGCTACAAGAATAATCACATCTTTCTTCTCTGTTGCTATGTTTGTTTATGATCCAGTCTTTCTTATGATCTGTGAAAGCTTGCCTGACCTAGAGTGCGAAAAGGCAGGAACAATATTCAGTACAAAACACTGAGATATAAAGTATTCAAAAATATAAGCATACAAAAACAAACAGCAGACAGATGCCATAATCATACAAAACCACTGGGCATACAAAGCAATGATTGTACAGCAAGCTATGCAATGAACCAATACTTGAAGCTGCAAGTTGCATACAAGGTTTCATGTTTTACTGCAGTTACAAGTACAGCAGATAAAATATTAAGTAATACTCATTGAATGGGATGATTCTTATGACATAGAATTTGTTTTACATCTGGATTAGGTCTATATAGCAATGCTATCAACATCAAGCAATATAAATTTGAGGTAGCAATCTACTGAATTGAGGTTGGTATATGTAATACTGTTGGAAAATGTATATTGAAAATTATCCAGAATCCTTAAAGTAATAACATTTATACAGTTTAGCTAGGTGTGACTTAACATGACTTTTTAAGGCCAGCAACAGGCCACCTATACTGCAAACTGGGTATGTTTGCTGTCTTTCAAGTAGTGCTGTTTTTAAGGGAGGGAAATCTTTGTCAGTGAGAATTTTAAAGGTGAGTATATTTATTATTATACAATGACTGGTCATTAACATTCAAAAACATGCTTACTGATTGGTCATTCCAACCAGCATGCCCATTGTAAAATCGACCATATAGCAATAGAAAAATGGCTAGTCATCCAGACTTTCTTTCTATTAATATATATGCTACAGCTTTCCAGTTTTCTTGAGCTGAGATGTCAAGAAGTACAAAGTCTGGAACCTGGACAGTTTAGAGGTATGAGAGAAACAGGGCAGAAATAATCAGGTATGTTATGCAAAACTAAAGAAAACATACCTGATTTTCCTTGTATTTCTGCCCTGTCTCTTTCATACCTCTGAACTATCTGAATTTCAAACTTTATTTAAAAAAAAAAAAAAAAAAAAAAAAAAAGCAACAGAGATCTTCCTTTCTCCGTTGCTTCCTTTCCAAAGCATTGATGTACTGTGTAAGTGTGGGAATGTAAGTCCTATATGCATGCGCAGTACATCAGAAATGCAGCAGGATACCAAAAGAAAGGGGAAGAACACCACAGGGCCATTAAACAAAGACATTATCTACGAAAATAAGTATTTTTTTTTATAATGTCGTTGTATAATAGCAACAACCCATGGCTGAATGTGGGTAATGCTGGATTTACCCACACCCAGCCATGGGTTATTGCTATAATAGTGAAGCTCTTGCCTGTACTGGAAACCATGTACACAAGGATATAGTAATGCAATGGTGTTCTCTTTGACCAGTAATATGAACAAACCTGAGAATTCTAGTCTCAGTTGTTTGAATGAGTGTGGGGTTTTGGGAGAATACCAGGGAGATAACTGGGAAGACGTGTGCAAGTCTGGGTATCAATTCTGAAGGGTGAGAAGTACAGAGAAGAAAAAAATGTTAGTGTGTGCATTTTATTTCTAATATGCATTCATTGCAGAATTAAATTTTGAGTGTCCTTCAGTATGTATCTGTTGATTTACTTCCTGCCTGATATTAGCAAGTGCTGACAGGGTTAAAAAGGTGTTAGGAAAAGTATAAGATTTGTTCAGAGTAGAAAAAGTAGAACATTCTATAATGGAATTCAGAACTCGTGCCTAATATGGAATGTCATAAACAAGCAGTCAGGAGATCTTAGTCAGCAAATCGATGCTGTAATGTTAATTTCTAATTGGTCAGTAGCTGTTCTACAATTGTTACATTAATGTTGCTTTTAATGAAAAAAAGGTATAAAATATGTTGTTTCTTAAAGTTTGAGCAGACACAATCTTGATTTCCTAGTCTCCCATGTATGTGTCTTTCTGTGCAATAAACTATATTGCTATTCTCTGCTGAACTGTCTTGTGTGAAAGTTATTATAGCAATAACCACGAAAATGGGGTGTAATAAAATTAAATTTACCCACGGTGGTGGTTTTGGTCGGTATATCAGAGAGCTGTGGGCAAAAGCAGCGGAGAAAGCAAGATCTCCGTTGCTTTTTTGCGCGATGTTAATGAGTTTATTGATAATAAGACACGAACAAATTCACAAAATAAACACGGATGTTCTCGTTTAAAATGTTAAAACTATCTCGCTATGTTAAACTCTAAAGGCAATAGCCAACAGCTCCGCGAACTCTTCTTCCGTCTTTCTCACTAAACCTGCTATGTAAATGTTGTTAAATGTTAGCAACATGGCGACAAAGAACTAGCTTAACGTGTTGTCTAGTATTAGCTAAATAACATAGAAATAACAAGTATTCGTTAAAAATAGTTTTATATGGTCGGAAAGTTAAAGGCAACCCGGAACCCTCGGGGGCAGCGGGGGCCGAATTTGCTCATTATATGGGCACGCCACAGGCAGATGGGGGGCTGAGGTATATGTACTTTAACAGTTTGTTGTCATGACAGTTGGAGTTCTAGGCCATTTGTGTGCCCCTGCATTAAAAATTGCTGCTGAGCTCAAAAGTGAGACAGGTTTTCTGTCAGGCAAGTTTTTGGTGTAACAATTCACAATTTTAAATCTCAGCAGAGTCTAAAGTCTCTACAGGTAAGATATTTTAAAAAGTTCTTTATTAGTTTTGATTGACTCTTGGTGGGTAAATTGTATGAATCAAGGAGCTTGGATGCCTCTGTGATCACTTGCACTAACTTGCTTTAGGCACAACTGTGTGCTAGTGGAGTTTAATCAATATATACAAGAACAGAGTATCCTTGTCACAAGGAATGAATTTCCCTGTCAGAAGAGCAGAGTGTCCTTCTCAGGAGTGAGAGTGGGTTGTAAAATATATGTGAAATATATTTGAAAAGAAGCAGAGGAGATTCCTTCATTCAGAATGTGAGTGACCCTAATTATAGTCACAGATCTATGAATTTGGTATGAGAGTGGGTTTTTAAAATGGGTTCCACTACAAGTGGTTTGTAAGAGCCAGAGTATGGGAATGCAGGCAGGTATATGTTTAATAAGAATAGTAGAGACAGCAATAATTATTTGGTAAAATGGTCCATGATCATAAGAAATGATAGTACTTTATAATTTCCAGAAAAAGATACCTTTGATAAAAAAATTTTAGAAAATTTAAATAAAAAACTGAAACAGGGGGGTAACAATGTACCAGCCGCTTGTTGGTCAGCTTTTAATGACTGGCAAGAAGAATCTAAAAATACGGAAAAGGAATCCATAGTTAGAAGCTTATAATATAACTCAGCCAGGTTAAAGTCACGACTGCAGGTAGCTAACAGAACAGTAAATATGGTACAAAATGTGTAGATGAAAATCTCATTCCTGGGGAAAGCAACTGTTAAGGCTCTCACACAGCCAGAATCATCAGATGATGACTGGCCTCCATTACCTTCTGCACCCTCTCCACCTTATGGCCCAACCATGCCACAGGAAGATAACTGTTCTCCATCTCCAAGAGGGCAGGTGGAGGTGACTTTTGTAGAAACAACTATCACTTCCCAAAATACAACCCAATTTACTACCAGCACTTCCAGTTTCCCATCTGGGTCAGATTATAACACTAGACTCCGTCAACAATGTCATTAAGTAAAGTAAAGTAAAAAGTAATATCACCATTCTCCAAAGTGTCCTTTGGCAACGTATAACACCAAAAAATCTCAAAGTAAAATACCTTAGGACACACCACGAGAAGTATAAAATCTGCTTTTATTGTAATCAACAAGAAAAATAAAAGATAAGCGCTTTCACGTGCTGAAGGTGCACGCTTCTTCAGATCTCATTTAATGACAAATACTACTTGATTCTTATATAAAGCAGTGACCAATACAAGCTCTTTTTCAATTTAGGATAATTAACAATTGGTACAAGCTCTATTCATCAGTCATTAAAACGTAACATCTCATTTGGAGTAGTATGAATGTAAACCAGAATTCATTTTCTATTAACAAGGACAAAACTAATTAAAACTAAACAAATTAAACATTTCATAGCCTTAGAATAATAGTATGCTTAATGTTCATAACAATATTTCAAAAAACATAATCTCGTACTAATGCTAGAAATTTAAAAAAATAATAGAAGCATATAGACTAGTTTTTACAGCTAGCTAGCTCTAATAGCTTGCCTAAATAATCATTCTTGAAAAGCAGCGCTGTCAATGAAATCTTATTGGATGGAGACAGCTCCGCAGTAAACCATGTAGTTAATATATTAGCTAGGTAACATTTATTACCTTTCCTAACTCATGATATATAGTTGGAGGAAATCCAAAACTTAGATATAATGTGTATTTGCGAATGAAATTATAAAAAGTTTTTAAGAAATTTTTGGAACATCTCTTCTAGTAAATAGAGTAAAGTAGTTCTGTATTGTCAAACATATTCACCCTCAAGCTGCGCACAAACACCGCGAGGCACTTGTAAAAAGTGAAGGCTCGCTGTAATGCTGCAGATAAAACAGCATTGAACTGCTAAGTTTTAACCAACTTCTTACATATTCAACTATGTCAGCTGTTTTGAAAACACAGATGTTCAAACTTCATATAAAAAACTGACGTGAAACAGTATATATATGACTTTCACTAAATAGCGGGTTTAGAACAACCCAGTTAAAACCTATCTTGTGATTAAAAAGTAATAACCTAAAATAAACAATGGAAGAATTCACAATACAAAAATTGTAAATAAGAAATAAGGGGCTTCTAAACTTAAGAAGAATAGAGCTGGTAACAGACCTATTCCTAACAGTGGAATGCCAATATACCTAAGACAACCTCAAGTAAGTAAAAATCAAGTAAGAACAAAAAGCCTATAGATTCATAAAAGGCTAAACCCTTTGTTAGCTAAATTACTCTATAAGTTGTCACTGACGTTTATTGCTCTTCTCAGATTCTTTCCTTACATTTAAGGTGTTCAACACTTCCTACCCTAACATATATAGTGCCTTGGCTTGTCGCTGATAACCTTTTCATCCTGTGTATTCATTGTCTTAAAACTACATCTTAAGTCCATATTACTAGCTCATAAAACTTTATG